>NW_006921594.1:5533925-5541650 GCF_000298275.1 Orycteropus afer afer
AATCATGGGAGAAGGAAGGGCTGCTTATGCACAGGGAGACAGCTCAGGAGGCAGGAGAGTATGGAGGGATGGTCACTGGGAAGAGGTAACTATGGGGAGGAAGTGGGAGTGAAGCTGTTGCATTGCGGTAAACTGTGGTCAATGACATGAGACAAAGTATATGTGAACTGCTGTATGAAAAGAATTTGCTCTATAAATCTTCACCCAAATAAAAATAAATAATTAAAAAAAAAAAAAGCCAGTTTTGCAGGTTCATCTAGACTCAATGGATCCAGAAATTCTGGATTACACAAGAATTTGAAATTCTGTTTCTCATTTTTCACCCTTTGGTTTAGGATTCTTCTATGGAATCTTTCTTGACAGTCAAGGTTCTTGGTGCCCAATGTTGATTGCTACCCCATTATGGTCCTGCAGGCTGTTTGAGAGCTGGTTCCCAGAATTCTGGGTCAGCATCCAAATCCTTTGGCTTGTGTTGGGTAACTGTTGATCTAAACATCTATCCAGAACTCTAATTCTTATACAGTTCATCCACAGGCTTCATGGAATCTACAAACTCTCCAGAATTAGGAAGAAAATTGTATGCATGGTTTTGTATGTGTGTTTGTCTGAGTACGGAGGACAATAGATTTTACTAGGAGAACCACTGATTTCCGTTATCTGTGCTCTCCTGGTTCCTGGTTTGACCCATCACCTTGCTTCAAACTCAGGCTTCAATATGTTCCCAGGTTTAGAAGTGCAACCTCACTCTGGCCCTGTCAAGCAGCAGTTTGGTTGGCTCAGCTGGTTTCAACCCTTAGCTCTCCTTCACCATCATCCTTGGGCACTTTCCTTGTCTCACCCTGCTGTGCTTACCCTCCTCTTCAATGCACAAATCCATTATTCAACTATTTAAAAAAAACTATGCCCTACTTCTGTGGTCCCAGTCATTGAATAAAAACTATTTTCTCTCACTTATTTTAAGTACATCATGATAAACAGATCCCATTTACTCACCACTCAATGCTATTGAAAGAAAAACTGTATACTTTTAATGGGAACTTTATGTACTTTGATACAGTATTAGCTGGCTTGTAGAACTGGTCTGGAAAAGGGCTTCTTTTTACTAACTATTCGTGATTTTGAACAAAATATAAATGAGTCAGGAAAGGGGTTTGTATTAGCTATCATGTCCATAAATGAATGGATTGATGGAAGAGTAAGCCCAGGAGCCTATCAGATAACTAACTATTGGGGAATCGCTGGTAGTTTTCAGCATTGGAATAAGCATTTAGAGGACCTGAAAGTCCTGCCTGTAGAGATGATCTATTTCCTTCAAAACTCAAGAGAAAATGTACCTTTAAATTTAGCAAAAGGTCATACATCCTGGTACTATCATTTCTCGCCTTTATATGACACAAAATGATACTATATGTGCCACAACTAGTACTTTTTCCTGATAACAGCCATATTGTAGTAATAGTTATGTGCCCTCGAGTTGGACCCGACTCACAGCGATCACTCCTAGGGTTTCCGAAGCAGTATCACTACGGAAGTAGATTGCCCCATCTTCCTTCCAAGGAGCGGCTGGTGGGTTTGAATCACCAGCCTTCTGGTTAACAGTCAAGTGCCTTAGGCATTATGCTACCAGAGCAGCAGCCAGTTAAAACTGAATACTATATGTTGTTGTTGTTGTTGTTATGTGCCATCGAGTCGGCCCCAATTCATAGCGACCCCTCCTTGGGTTTCCGAGGCAGTATCACTACAGAAGTAGGATTGCCCAACCTTCTATATATTACCTATATAATATAGATGGTGTATATTTATAAATTGTAATAATTGTCTTGTCATTTTACACAGAGTCCCTGTCTGTGGTTGCCAGGATTCTAAGATAAATCCCCAGGATTTCAGTGTCCTGGTTATTTAGCCAAACACTAACCTAGGTACCACTGTAAAGAGATTTTGAAGATGTAATTATATGCAGGTGGACCTGACCTAGACCAATGAGCCCTTTAAATTTTAAGCAAAGTGTTCTCTGGATGATAGTAGAGGGTGAAGTCAGAGAGACTTGAAGCATGAGAAGTATTTAATTTGACCACTGCTGGCTTTGAAGGGGAAGAGACCACTTGTAAGGATTGGAGAGTGACCATTAGGAGCTCAGAGTGACTCCTCACAACAGCCAGCAAAGAAACAACGTCAGTGCCACGCCTGCAAGGAACTTAGTTCTGCCAACTGCTTGAATGAGCTTGGATACGAGTCCTCTTCACCAACGCCCACCCTCTTGATCTCTGCCTTCTGAGACCCAAAGCAGAGAAACTGCCTATCCCCAGCAGACTCTTGTCTGTAGAACTATGAGCTAATAATAATTAGCTCTGTAACTCTTACCGAACTATGAGCTAATAATACCCACCAAACCAGTTGCCATTGAGTCATTATGACTATTCTTGATACTAGACTGAGTGTCATGGAAGCAGGTGTATTTCTTACTTATACATCATTGAATCCCAGATGTGACCTCATGTGTTTCCGAGTAGAAGTGCACTCCATAGTGTATTCAATGGCTGTGATTTTTCAGAAGTAGATTCCAAGTACTTCTTCCAAGGCACCTCTGGGTAGGTTCAAACCTCCACCTTTGAGTTAGCCACTGAGTGTTTATCCATTTGTACCACCTAGGGACTCCAAGCTAATAGACAGGTGCTGTTTAAGCAGCTAACTCTATGGTAATTTGTTACACAGTAATGCACTATCCCTCTGAGACCTGATATATGTCATGGTTCTTTTGTAGCTAATATTTTCATGCAGCTTTATACAAAAATTCAAAATTTGACTCATCAGGAGAAACAGTGAAGCCACCAGGTGACAGCAGACATCGGTTGACCATTCCAAAGATTGTTGGTGGAATTACAATGAGCTCTTAAAGGAAAATGACTCACTAAGTTTACTAATAAGCCTAAGTAGAAGAATCAGCAGAACTATCTAATAAAAATGGCTCTAACAATCATTTTCTAGATTGTAATGCATATTAGTAAGTCTTAGCAGAAGTCTCTGATGAAATTAAATGCCTAGTTTTAAAGCAAGCAATTTTCCAATAAAGGCAAGTGAGATTGTGAAAACAAAGGAAAAGAACTACAATGGATGATTCCATGCAAATATACAAGTCAATCCATACCTACAGGCAGGTTGTAAAGCTCTGCCACCCAGCAAATCACAACATTGCTCAGCTGTGCTTATCTTTTCCCTGACTTTCTGCCTCCACTCAAAAGAATAAGTAGAACTGGAGGGAGAGGAAATTGGTGGTCCACAGGAACCACAGAGAAAAGCGTATTAGTCAAAATTCCACTGGGAAAGCAGAATAGAGTGGCCTCCACTCATAGACTGGAAATAGCTCAGCATGATTCTCCAATTAAAAATTAATCAAGTGAATAAGACCCTGCAATACTAAACAACAAAAGAAAATTAAACATCTCCCCAGGGGAAAGCCTACAAGTCATGAAAAATTAAAACATGAAACTGTGAATATTTACAATTATTATTTACAAACTTAAGGTTTGATGACTCATCCCCCTGGCAAGATCACAAGTCTGGATGGCCTTTCAGGGACTGAACAAAGCTTCTCCTGCCTGAGTGTGCACCAGAACTACCAGCTGGAAGTTGGGAGTGGGGATATATGGAAACATAAACTCTCAGACCCATTGCCAGAAGTTCTGATTCAGAAGGTCTGGGATTCTGAAGGTCTGGCTTCAGTAACTATGAAAAGTAACCTGAAGGGTTAAAGTGAAATTAAAGGGTAGAGGGCCAACAAAAATAGAGAAACTGTCAGTGGGATGGATTGATACAGTAACCTCAAAAGTGGACCCAAACATACGATGAATTGTGAAGAGGGTACATGACATGCAACACACGTCAACTGTTGTGCTGCTTACTGAGGAACCGAACTTGAATTTGTGAAATATGGAGACACTTTCCAACATCCCTTCCCAGTTATAAATGAGATCGTGCTAAGCAAAAGTAACTTTATTATAAACATGGGAGAATATAACTTTCCCATTCGTATTTCCTTTATTCATTTATTATTGCAACAGATATTGAACTATTATATGCTAGGCATTGGACAAGTTTCTGGGATTCAATGACATATAAGTAAGAAATAGATCCTGCTCCCAGGACAATCACAATCTAGTGTCATTTTAAGTGAATATAATACACTATGACAGGTAGTAGGTGGAAAACTACAAGGAGGAGAAATGGTGTTTCTGGCAGGAGGAACAGCAGATGGGACACTTAGAGTTAAGAAGGAAACTTAGTATCATGAAGGATATATATCTGTGAGTGTTTATCTGTATGTGTGCACATATACCCCGGTTGTTGGAGGAAGAATGAAAGACAAAACTAGAGAGGAAAGCAAGGGTCAAATTATTCCCCCTTACTGGTGTAGTTCCTAAAGTATTTGCTAACCAGAAGGTTGGCAGTTCAAACCCACCAGCCACTCCACAGAAGGAAGACTGGGCAATCTACTTCCATGAAGATTTACTGCCTCAGAAACCCAAAGAGGGTCACTATGAATCAGAATCAACTCTATGGCAGTGAGTTTTTTTTTGTTGTTGTTGTTGTTTGGTAAAGATAATCTCATCCTGGCAAAGTATGTTGTAAACTTGTCCAAAGCCATTATCCAAAGTGCTCTATTTACATCAAAACCAATATAATAAAGCTGGATCCAGCTTAACACTTCTTGACGTATCATTTCCTGAGTAAATTCAGAAAGATAAATGTTTTGGTCCTCCAGTGCTGCTCTAACAGAAAATAGAACAGATAGGATGGATTGAACAAACAGGGATTTATTCTCTTACACTTTAGGAAACTGGAAGTCTGAGTTCAAAATGCCGTTTCTAGGGGCTGGGTGAAGCCCCTTGACCTTGGGCTTCAGCTTTGCCTCTTGCTCCCAGTTCACTGGAGTTGGAGGCATCTCTTAACTCAGGCAGCTGTTGACTGGTAAAGCTGACAAACTCAAGGTCGACAAATAAAATGGCACAGCCCCAAGATTATGAAGCAACACAGCAGGCCACTAGTTCAAGTCCAGAAACAGCCTCAAGATCAGCAGATAACATGGCAGGCCACTGAGATAAAGACTCGGCCAAGTGCAGGATCCAGATGTGCCAAAAAGCTCAGAGACCTTTCTTAAAGCTTCTTATATACTGAAAGCAGACCACATCACTAAGGGAGCTACTCAGCTGCTCACAGTACATTCCACCATGGAGCTGATTACCAGTCTCATCATGGGGAATAACTACAGCTAGCTGCCCAGCCACTCAAAACCAAGCCCAGTCAAATTGACACATAACCTTAACTACCACAATCTATGACTTTTTCTTTGGCGATATGATATGGAAGAGCCCATTTGCCTGCCAGTTTTCTAGAGAGATTGGTATCTCTGATAGTGATGCATAAAGACAGTTGCTGTATGCCTTGGCACATCGCTAAGACAGTCATACCTCCAAGTCACAATATTCATAGACTTTGGAAGTCATGATCCAACCTCCGACCCAGGGCAAGAATTGCTTCTTGAAGTTTTGCATTTTCTTTTTGAGGGATGGGATGGAATGAGTGGTGCTGATCTCTGGAACAATTAAAGTTCATTGACTCCAAGTGAATTATGGTAGGTACTAGATAGTAGACTTAGCCTGTAAACCAAAAACAAACAAACAAAATAAATAAATAAATAAAATGAACCCACTGTAGTCAAGTCCAACTCATACCAATCATGATGGCACAGTGGTTAAGCGCTCAGCTGCTAACTGAAAGATCTAACCAAAAGATCAGCAATTCAAACCCATAGCCGTTCCATGGGAGAAAGATGTAGTAGTCTGCTTCTGTAGAGATTACAGTCTTGGAAACCCTATGGAGCAGCTCTACTCTGTCCTATATGTTGGTGTTGTTGTTGTTATTTGCCGTCGAGTCACCCCCGACTCATAGCGACCCCTCCTTGGGTTTCCGAGGCAATATCACTACAGAAGTAGGATTGCCCAACCTTCCTTCCGAGGAGTGGCTGGTGGGTTTGAACCGCCAGCCTTCTGGTTAGCAGTCAAGTGCCTTAGGCACTATGCTACCAGAGCTATATAGTTGCCATGAATTAGCCTGTAAACTAGATATTATTTCATTTGCTCTTCTTGTTTAGCTCACCACCCTTCTCTTCCCTGTTCTGGGCCCTGGGGGCTGACTTCTATGAATTGCATCAATGGGCTGTGTTGCCTTCTGGCTTCCAGTTGGATTCAGCCAACGAGAGGCACTAATAGAGGTAAGGTAAGGAGCACTAATAGAGGTAAGAGGTAAGGGAGTGAGACTGGGGTATCTGTTCACTTGGCTCCCTTGTATGGCCATCATTTGACTCTTCCTCTACCAAAGACCAGAACTCCTGCCAGGCAGCCCTCTCCTACACTTACTTTCTGCCTCTGGATTCTGGTGACTGCTCCCGTCTTTTGCTGCCTGTGAGATAGTAGGGTAATGGCTCCTTTTGCTCGCTCTCAGGTGCTTCATCATTCCTTGCTAGCTCCCTTTGACCCTGACCACTCTGCCTACATATCTATAAACAGTCCTTTGATTAAACTCCTCCATTACTTCACTTCAATGAGCCATTTATTTACTGTCTGGATCCTGACTGATACAGTTCATTGTGGACTGCATGCTCCTGACATTGGCAGTGGAGAGTTAACTTGACCTTCAAAGGTATTTAAAACAACAACTTCGTTATCAATGGTTACAAAGCAAATTACAGCTCACCAAGTGTATATACTTATATTATCTCATTTCTCATTTCTCATTCTTTATCAATGACTATTAAGACCTTGCCTGCTCTTCTGGTAGAAGGGAGTGTACCCATGACCATGTATAGGGTTGGCAAATGATGTTTCTACAAGTGTATTTGTATGTGTTGTAAGAATGTCCAGGTATATAGTAGAGCTGACAAGGGACAAGGTTGTTGTGACTTCTTGGCCATAGCCAGCTACCTGGAGAGAGCAAGTAGTTGGACCTGTGGGTTTGGGACCATGGCCCCAGGGGACATCAAGCTCACTTGGCATAACATACTACATAAAAATATTGTTCCACAACCTACTTTGGTGAGTAGCGACTGGGATCTTAAAAACTTGCAAGCAGTCAACTAGATGCAACAATTGGTCTCTCCTGGTCCAGAGCAAAGAAGAATGAAGAAAACCAAAGATGCATGGAAAAATTAGTACAAGGGACTGGTAGACCATGTGATCCTCAGCCTATATGACCATGAGACCAGAAGAACTAGATGGTGCCCAGCTACCACTGTCAACAATTCAGAAGGGGATCAGTGTAGGAGATCCTGGATAGAGTGGGAGAACAATGTAGAACAAAACTCAAAATCATAAAAAAAAATAGACCAGGTTTGCTGGTCTGATAGAGCCTGGTGAAAACCCAGAGACAATGCTCCTAGTTGCCCTTTAGGTCTGGAATCGAACTCAACCCTATGGCTTCCAGCCAAATAAAAGTCATGTGGGCTGAACATTTACATCAGATAGATACACTCCCTGGAGCAATCAATCATGGGAGAACAGAAAGGCAGTGTTTGCACAGGGAGACAGCTCAGGGGGTGGGAGTGCATGGGAAGGAAGGACACAGGGAAGAGGAAGGACACAGGGAGGAAGTGAGAAGAGAGCTGTTACATTGTGGGAGTTGCAGTCAATGTCACAAGACAAAATGTATATGAACTGCTGTATGGAAAATGAA
>NW_006921594.1:5542290-5548675 GCF_000298275.1 Orycteropus afer afer
GAGACAAAGTATATGTGAACTGCTGTATGAAAAGTGAATTTACTCTGTAAATCTTCACCCAAATCAAAATAAAATTTTTAAAAAAATAAAATAAAATAAAATAAAAATAAAAATAAAAAATAAATACATACCATTATTGGAAATATGGATATTTACTGCCACATCCAGGTCTAAACCATGTTCTTAAGAAATCAAGAGCCCAAATTTTGTGTAGTTTTTTAAAATTAAATTGATTTGAGCCTCATTATAAAATTTGGCTCTATTTTCTTCATCTGGGCTCCAGGTTCTTCCAATGAGCTGGTACTGACTTTTCAGGCTTTCATTTCTGTTCATAAATTTCTTAAGGAAAATTGTCAGAAAAGGCAAGGTTGGGAATCAGAAATTAATCATGAGTAAGTAGATACCTAAGACCGTATTTTATAATGATAATTAAACCAATTCAGAAAAGAAACTGCCAAACCAGTTGTTCAATGTCATTTAGATAGGTCACCCAACTTAGTGGCTATTTTTTCTCTCTCCAACCACTATTTCTTTATTATGAGGGTATAACCAAACCTCCTTACAATGGCAGTAGGCAAAACATATAAATAGCTAATGCTACTCTAAGCCTCACCTCAACCCATCAACTGGATGAATGTTTCAATAAAACTTATTTATATATATACAAATGCAATCTCCTGTAATTTTAAAGAGAAGGGCAAAAAGGACAGTATCCCTAAAATAAAAATAACCATTCCCATAGGATACTCAATTCCCTCAAGTAAGTAACTCCGTAATGAGTGTACACAAAATAAAGTTGAGAAATCCGTGCAAATGTAATCAAATATCTGAGGAGACAATGTTAGGATTTAATTGTGTCCCCTCAAAATACATGTTGGAATCCTAACCTCTACACCTGTGAACTGGGAGGGGTGCTTTGCTTACTGGTGGTCTGTCACTATCAACTTGTAAATTTGAAAAGAGACTTTGATTCTATAGGAAGGAAGAGAGATAGATGCCAGCCATACTGAGAAGAAGACTCTTTGATGTGGTGAGAAAACGTGAAATTGTTCACTATAGATTAGTAAGTAAGCACTTGTGCTTACAAGTGAGCCTGTGGTTATCTTATTGAGTAATCCAAAACTCCATGTATGTAACTCATTTCAGAAATAGGGTTTTATTTGTCATGTTAATTAGGCCATACCAGCATGGGGGTGGATTCTAAACCTAATCCCTCCTGAATTATATAAAGAGCAGCACAGACACAGAGACATGCCCACACAAAAGGGGGGATACAGATGCTATCTGACAACCAGGAAGGCAGATGAGTCTACAAGCCCAGGAACCCCAGATGGCCAGCTCCTAGAAGCTGAAATAGGCAAAGAAGGACCTTTGCCTAGAGCAAAACTTAATTCAGGCTTCCAGCCTCCTGAACTCTGAGGAAACAAAAGTTCTGTTCTTTTTAGCCACAAACTTTTGGGTTTTCTATTAAAGCAGCACTAGGAATATAGGACAGAGAGTTTGTGCCTATATGTTTGTCATTGTTTAGGGCCTAGAAGATATATTTCTAAAATCCAGGGAGTTTGGTTGTCTTCCCTTTAAGATGAGATAAAACAGAACTGACGAAGTTAGAATTCAACTTAGATTGCTGACAAAGTTGGCTCCACTCACTTCCATGTCCTGTAAGCTAACAGTCCCAATTCATTTACTATGAAAAATGAGATTGCTAAAATCAAGGTCTCCTTTTCACATATGCATGTGAAATATATAATTGTTGTGATTTTTATTAGGTGTCATTGAGTCAGTTCTGACTCATAGTGACCCCATGTACAACAGAACAAAACACTGCCCTATCCTGTGCTGTCCTCACAATCATTACTGTGTTTGAGATCATTGTTAAGCTATTGTGCGAGTCCATCCCACTGAGGGTCTTCCCTAACCTTCACTAACCTTCTACTTTACCAAGCATAATGTCTTTTTTCAGGACTGGTCCCTCCTGATAACATTTTGAAAGTATGTGAGAAGGCTCACCATCCTCTCTTCTAAAGAGTATTATGGTTGTATGTCTTTCAAGCACAGTGTCTGTTCTTCTGGCAGTCTATGACATACTCAGTATTCTAGGCCAACACCATAATTCAAAGGCATCAGTCATTCTTCAGTCTTTCCTTATTCGTTATCCGGCTTTCTCATACATACAAGGTGACTGAAAATAACATGATTTGCTGAAATAGGCATCTTTTTCCTCAAAATAGCATCTTTACTTTTTAACACTTTAAAGAGGTCTTTTGCAACAGATTTGCCCAATGCAATACATCATTTGATTTCTTGACCCATGAGCAAAGATTGTGGATCCAAGTCAAATGAAATCCTTGATAACTTCAATATTTTCTCCATTTATCATGATGTTGTGTATTGGTCCAGTTGTGACAGTTTTTCTTTTCTCCATGTTGAGATACAATCCATACAGAAGGCTATAGCCTTAATCTGCATCAGTAAGCACTTCAAATCTTCTTCACTTTCAGTAAGCAAAGTTGTGACATCTCTAACCCTGATGTCACTCTATGTATATATAGTCCGATTTCTCGGATTATTTGCTGAGCACAATTTGTCAGATCATTTGTTCAGCACACAGATTGAATTCGTAATGGTGAAAGGATGTAACGCTGATAGCAGGAACACCTTTCCTGATTTTAAACCACAAAGTATCCCCTTGTTCTGTTCAAATGACTGTCTCTTGGTCTATATACAGGTTCCTCATGAGCAAATATAAGTATTCTGGAATTCTTTCTTTACAATGTTATCCATAATTTGTTACGATCTGTACAATTGAATGCCTTTCCATAGTCATAAACATCTTTCTTATCTTCTCTGCTTTCAGCCAAGGTTCATCTGACATTAGCAATGATATTCCTCCTTCTATGCCCTCTTTTGAATCTGCCTTGAATTTCTGGCAGCTCCTGCTCAATATACTACTACAACTATTTTTTAACTATCTTCAGCAAAATTTTACTTGCATGTGAGATTAATGATATTGTTGGGTAATTTAGACATTCTGTTGCATCACCTTTCTTTGTAATGGGCATAAATATGAATCTCTTCCAGTTGGTTCACCAGGTAGCTGTCTTCCAAATTTCTTAGCATAGATGCATGAGCACTTGCAGTGTTGGAGCCATTTGTTGAAACATCTCAGTTGGAATTCTTTCAATTCCTAGATCCTGGGTTTTTGCCATTTCTTTCAGGGTAGCTTGGACTTCTTCCTACAATATTATTTGTTTAACATCATATGTCCTAAAATGGTTGAATGTTGACCAATTCTTTTTGGTACATTGACTCTGTATTCCTTCCCTATTCTTGTGATGTTTCCTGCATCACTCAGTATTTTGCCCATAGAATCCTTCAATATTACAACTCAAGGCTTGAGTTTTGTCTTCACTTATTTCAGCTTGAGAAATGCTGAGAGTGGTTCTCCCTTTTGGTTTCCTAATTCCAGGTCTTTGTACATTTCATTATAATACTTTACTTTGTGTTCTAGAGCCACACTTTGAAATCTCCTGCTCAGCTCTTGTACTTCATCATTTTTTCCATTCACCTTAGCTACTCTATTTTCAAAAGCAAATTTCAGATTCTCTTCTGACTTTGTCTTTTCTTTCTTCTCTGTCTTTTTAAAGACCTTCTGCTTTCTTCGTGTAAGATGTCCTTGATGTGATCCCACAAGCTGTTATTGTTTGATGCATCATATCTATTCTTGAAATAGTCTATAAATTCAGGTGGGATATATACAAGGTCATACTTTGGTTCTTGTGGACTTGTTTTAAATTCCTTCAGTTCAACTTGAATTTGCATATGAGCAATTGACAGTCTGTTCTGCAGTTGGCCCCTGGCCTTGTCCTGAATGATATTGATTTTCTCCTTTGTCTCTTTACACAGATGTAGTTGACTTCATTCCATCACTTTTCTATCAGTTTGTTGTACTATAGCTTGCGTGTTGTACACAAGGTCTGTTGTACAACAACAGGGACCATTCTCTGGAGAAGGATGTCATGCTTGGTAAAGGGGAGGGTCAACAGAAAAGGGGAAGGCAATCAACAAGATGGACTAACACAGTGGCTACCACAATGGGCTCAGGCATATTAGGGACCATGAAGCTGGCACTGGACCAGGCGGTGTTTCATTCTGTCACGTATAACGTCGCTATGAGTCAGAGATGACTCAGTGGCACATAACAACACAGCAACAACAAGAGCACTGATTTGGGGGCAGGACAGATGCAGCCTAAACATTTTCCTTGTGATAGATATTCTCCTTAAGTGGTAGGTAATATAAAATAAAAGAGCTTCACCTCAATTTACGCTCCTGGAGAAAGAATTTGGTGTTTTGCTTGACAGAGAGGGGTTCAATTTGTGGTGGGAAACATTGTAATCATCAATTAAAACATGGACTTTTGGGTCAGGTAGGTCCAAGTTCAAATTACAAACCCACCATTTACTGAGGGTGAGACTTTGGCAAGTTTCCTCACCAGTGAAATGGTTGTATTATCTTTCTTCATAGAGTGGGTCTAAGTTTGAAAAGAGAGAGTGGTGGAGTTTTAGCCAGCGCAGAGTAACACTCAGTAAATAGTAGCTACTGCTGTTATTGGAGTTTCTGAGTGGTGCAAAAGGCACAGTTGTTAAAGCTTTGGGCTGCTAACCAAAAGGGCAGTGTTTCCAATCTACTAGGTGCTCCATGGGGGAAGGATGAGGCAGTCTGCTTTTGTAAAGATTTACAGCCTTGGAAACCCTGTGGGGAAGTTCTCCTCAGTCTTATAGGGTCACTATAAGACTCCAACCCCCAACTTTTCAGTTAGCAGTAGAGTGCTTAACCTTTGCACTACCAGGGTTTCTTCTGTTGATGAATGAGGTTCTAAATGACAACACTGAGCTTCTTGCTTCAGCAATAGTTTGTTCCCCAGAGTCAACTCAACGGTAGTGGGTTTTGGGGGTGAGCTACAGACAACTGAATGGCAGTGTTTTCGGGGTGGTGCAAACAGTTAACATGCTTGTCCAGTAATTGAAAGGTTGAAGGTTGGAGTCCACTCAGAGGTACGGCGAAAAAAAGGCCTGGCAAACTATTTTTGAAAAATATCCCTATGGAGCACAAGGAGTTGTCATGAGTTGGAATCAACTGCATGATAACTGGTTATTTTCTTTTATTTTTATTGCCATTATTAGATGTTTTACATATCTAAAACACCTTAAACAGATTAAACCAAAAAAATAAAAATAAAATTCTGTTAGACGTAGTGTTTTATGCCCCCAGCTTGTGTTGGTAAATTAATTAATTTACCTTAGCCATTATTCTCATTTTCCTTGTCATGACTTTTAAAAAGAAGGAAAGAATGAAATAGACTTAAACCCAGCCTCTAGGTAATATACAGTTAACTACTGCCTGCAGCCAACAGCCCCAAGATGGAACAGTGCTGAAACGCAAAAGGTGTATATATTGATTTGACGGTTCAGGAGACAAATAAACGCAATCAAGTTTAATTTAACTTCCAGAACACTCATATTGTCACTCAAAATCATTGTTATGCCAAACATCTGGCATTAAATATGGTTATGATTTTTGACATAAAATCCATAGTAGAACATTGCTCTAGAGTGACAGCTTAGTGGAAAATTCCCAGTACCTTCCCCCTGCAATCTGGGCTGGTGAGGATTAATTAAAACAGCCAAACTACAAGCTGCCTCCGAAGATTTTATAACAGTATTGCTAGCTGGCCATTAGTGATAATGGTACTACAAACCATTGCAGATTGTCACATGAGCTTATTTAGATATGGAAGGATTGGTCATTGATTCAGTAATAGAAGCCAAGACTTTGTATTGCTATCATTTCTGCTGCTTAGTAAAAACATGATAACTGGTTATTTTCTAGGAATGAAAGGGAATTTAAATTTCTGGTTGTTCTCATAAATATGTCCAGTCACGGAAAATCAAGGCCAGAGCTGGGGCTTTAAGGTCATCCATTGGAAATCAGTGGAAGGATAAACAACAATGTAAAATCTTAAGGACTTGGGAGACACCCATAGACTAGGGAAGGAAGTAAGAGGAGGAAAAGGGGAGATGAGGTGACAGACCAGGGGCGGCAGCCCCCGCCTCAACCCTGTCCCGGGTTTCGGCACCGTTTGTTAGGAAAGTGAAGAAGTACAGAAGTTAAAGTGAAAGCAAGGAAGCAAAAAATAGGCACAACTTCAATAGATCAGAGCAGGTTTTATAGAAGAAAAGCCCATGAGGGACGACTGTAGAAGCAACGTGAACAATGCCAGATGCACAGTAGAGCGATGCCTGGGGGAAGTGTTGCCCCCTTTTATAGGGACCTCTGGTGTGCACAGGGTTTTGCAAGAGTTGCAGTTTCCAGGAAGTGAGAT
>NW_006921594.1:5548775-5554582 GCF_000298275.1 Orycteropus afer afer
GTCGGTCTGCAGGTGGAACTTATCCTTGAGGTTTCACAAGGCGGGGGAGGGTATGGGTCTGCAGGTGGAATTTTTCTTTGAGGTTTCAGGGTGTCTTAGCCAAGTTTAGAGTAGCCAGTTCGGTCCTTCAGCTATGTGGTAGCTATGTTTGTGTCAACTTGGCTGGGCCTGGTTGAGTGGCCGGGCAGCTGGTGATAGTTATTCCGCATGATGAGACTGGCAATCAGCTCTATGGAGGGATCTACCACAAGCAGCTGAGTAGCTGCCTTTGGGATGTGGTCTGCTTCCTGTATATAAGGAGAAGCCTTGGGAATGGTCTCTAGCTTATGGTACGCTTGGACCCTGCATGTAGCCATGTCGTTGCTCAGCAGCCTGCTATGCTCTGCCAACCTTGGGACTTACAATGAACTTAATGCCCGACCATGTGGTTTGGTAGCATTGGAATTGTGCCTTTTTACTTGTCAACCTTGGGGCTTCTCAGCCTCAGCAGCCAGCTGCTGTCTAAGTGAAGAAACACCTCTAGCTCCAGTGGGCCAGGAGCAGGAGGTGGAGCTGGACCCCAAGATTGAGGGGTTTTCACCCAGCCTCTAGAGCCTGGCACTTTGACCTGGGACTTTTAAATGATTATTTATTCAGCCTCCAGATTGTAAGAATGAACTCCTGTTTGTTAAGGCCATCCCATTTGTGGTATCTTTCTTGTCAGAGTGGCATTAGGTAGCCAGAACAAGCTATGAGTTGGGTCTGACTTGACGGCACGTAACAACAACAAAGGAAACTATGAATTTCAGTAATTCACAGACTCAATATCTGGGTCAAAACAGTCTCCTACAATAAAACCTCCACCTGTTCTGCCATTTATGAATTTGAGAGGAAAGAAAAGTCCAATGCTGGATTAAATATAGTAAATTTATGCTACCCAGAGGGGACGGCCATGGGGGCTCACAGCACACAGACCTATAGTCACGAAGCTGACAGGCAGTGGACTGAAAGCAGGGCTGCAGTTCTCAGAAAATGTAAAGGGGCTTGAGTAAATAAATAATCGTTTAAAAATATGTATCCATTGGTACTACTCAAATACTGTAGGAGTCCCTGGGTGGCACAAACCATTAAGTACTGGCCAAAAGACTGGAGTTGAAGCCACACAGAGGCATATTACAACACCTGCCTGGTGCTCTGCTCCTGAAAGGCCCCAGCTTCAAGAACCCCTTGGAGCAGCTCTACTCTGCACTTACGAGGCCATCCTGAGGCAGGGTCACCTTCATGGCAATTAACAACATTCAAATACTGCAAATCTGGTTTTCCAGATGCTTGAAAATGGTGTATTGGACTAAGAAACTTCATTCAAATAAGTTAACCACTGCCCTTGTTTTCTTGATTAATATTCAGATCAAATACTTTTTTCTTAATGCAAAGACAAACCTGCTGATCAGAATTGTCATCAATTTCAATGAAGTCTGTTAATGGAGGGAGTTTGTAGTTTTTTGTTTGGTTGGTTGTTTTTGTTTTTTGCTTTTTGGAGAGTCCTATTCAAATCAGGGAGGTCTGGTGGTGCAGTGCCTAAGGTATTTGACTGTTAACCAGAGGCTGGTGGTTCAAATCTACCACCCACTCATGGGAAGGAAGGTTGGGCAATCTACGTCTGTAGTGATACTGCCTCAGAAACCCAAAGGGGGTCACTATGAGTTGGATCCAACTTGACAGCAGTGAGTTTGGAGTTTGGTTTTTTATTCAAATCACTAATGTACATGCCAGGTAGTTCTTAACAACTTCTTTTATTATGCAATCAACCATATTCACAGGGACAACATGTCCTTGTCTGCTTACCTTGTTTCTTTGTAAATACCCACTGATTTATGAAGTGCACTACATTGCAAAGGCTCTCTTAGTAATCATGGAAAATTACTAGTTCCTCTGTACAGTATTTCTCATTATTCAGTAACAAGAGTTCACAGAAAACTCAATTATGTAAACTACAGATTAGGGTTGAGTCCAAGTGGTGACACAAAGCTCAGTTGATATAATCTAAATTTCAACGAATTCAAAATGAAAAAAGTCATCTATCTGTTTGATCAACCCTGTAGATCAATGATTGATAATCTTCGAGAATTTAATAAAAGTTATTGATTCTTCCTTCAGAAAACCTGAACCACATGCAGAACTTCTTGTGTGGAAAGAGTAGTGATTTTTCATTTACCAACCAGTTGTTGTGCTTCATCAGATAGTCTCCAAAACTCAAAGCTTTATCTTTTTCTAAGCTCTAAATGTTTCTGCTGGTATACTTATTAAACAAGTTCTGCCTGAACCACAAGTTAATAATTATAACTTGAATATAGTTCAGATCCCAGAAAGTTGCTTTACCCTAACTCTTACGTGAAAGCCTCAACAATTCTAATGTTTAAAAGGGTGAGCCTCCTAGAATGGCTTGTTACCAAGATAAGTGTTTGAGTCACCGCCACCCTCTGGCATAGGGGTCTCCTATTTGTGACTCTGTCATTTCCCTTTCCAAAGTTTTAATCTCTTCCATGGTCAACAGTTTTCCTCACCCTGCTCAGTACATGCCTGAATCTGAGACAACACTGCCCCACCTTTTCTTTTCAAATATTCCTCTTGAATTCCTTAACATTCCTGATGAGCAAACTCCACTGTATCTTTTAACATTGAACAATCACCTCCCCTCTTTGCCTTAAAAACACTGGGCTATCTCCTAAGGACATGCTTCTCCAGCAGTCTTCTCTAGTAAAGGATAGCTTTGGTTTCTTTTTGTTTGTTCATAGACTTTATTTTTTAGAGAAATTTTAGGTTTACAGAAAAATTGTGCAGAAAGTACAGAGTTCCTTCCTATATACTCCTCCCCTGTATACCCCTCTCCTCAGTGGGCACAGATTTTTCTTATATTAACATTTTGCATTCCTGTGGTACATTGATACAATTGATGAACCTATACTGATTATTTACTAAATTTCATGGTTTACATTAGGGATCATTCTACTGTGCTGTCCTATGAGTTTTGACAAATGCATGCCATATCTCTACCATCATAGTATCATATTTGTTGTTGTTAGGTGCTGTCGAGTTGGCTCCAACTCATAGCGACCATACGTACAATAGAACGAAACACCACCCAGTCCTGTGCCAGCCTCACAACCCTTGCTATACCTGAGCCCATGGTTGCAGCCACTGTGTCAATCCATCTTGCTGAGGACCTTCTCCTTCTTCGTTGACCCTCCACTTTACCAAGCATGATATCCATCTCAGAGAATGGTTCCTTCTGACAACATGACCAAAGTAGGTGAAACGAATTCTGGCCATTCTCACTTCCAAGGAGCATTCTGGTTGCACTTCTTCCAGGACAGGTTTGTTCGTTCTAGTAGTTTAACTGCCTTGAATCCCTGGCAACCACTGATCTCTTCACTATCTCTATAGTTTTGCCTTTTGAACAATAGTACATAGTTAGAATAATACAGGATGTAGAATTTTTTACCTGGCTTCTTTCACTTGGCAGCAAGCACTTAAATTTCCTCTAAGTCTTTCCATGGCCTTTTTTGCTCATTTCTTTTTATGACTGAATAACAGTCCATTGTATGGATATACAATCTCAGAGTGAGGAAGTACATTATGCTCCATGCTTTCATTGCAATGTCTAATCATGTCTCCACCTCCTTCTGTTGCTTTGATGCTCAGGCCATCCAACTATGTCAGCTCTTCTACCTCCTCATGGCCATTGTCTTCTACTGTCCCAGCATTGCCCATCTTTCTTTGACAAGATTAGATCTTAGATCCTAGAGTTGTCACCACTTCTACTGGTGTCATCATTCTTGGTGATTACAACCTCCATTTGGATGACTCCTAGGACACTCTGGTTTCTCAATTTCTCTATGTCTTCAATTCCAGACATTTTTCTTCTATACCATCCCAGCAACCCTGTATCCTGTTATTACTTCTTCCATAACCTCAGTTTCAAACATCTCATTTCTGGCCCCATCTTCTATTTCTTTGAAGTCACTTGTTCTGTTAACACGATTAAATGATAGTTAGGCAATTGATTGGTTCCAACTGTGAAAGAAAGAGGGGAGGCTAGTAAATTTCTGGTTTCAGGCTCAGGTGCCTGGATAAAATAGTATTTCTCATCATTCAGATGCTTAAAACAGGCCAAGAGAAAGCAGTCAGAGAGAAAGGAAGTGTTTAGGTTTAAGCATATTGATGTTGGGGATCTAGTGGACAAACACAAGAAGAAGTTTAGTGGGTAGCTGTATAGGAATCCCATGGCAGTTCAAAATGTTTCAAAGGCTTAAGCTTCATACAAACATAGAAGCTTATTCTTTGCTCATTTAAATGCGTGGAATCTGACATCCAGCCCGCCCTTTACATTCATAATGTAGTTTGAAATTAGGAAATTGGTCTCGGGACTCAGTCAAAAGAAATTTTGGGAAGGCGTCTCATCAAAAAATAAATGATAGCTACTGCAGTTCCCCAATTCTCTTCAGTTCTTTGGTGATTATACCTACAAGTGTTTCAAAATCTGAAACCATTGACCAAACAGGATATTTAAATAGCCAAAAAGCACATGAAAAGATACTCAAAGTCATTAGCCACTTAAGAAGATGCAAA
Source organism: Orycteropus afer afer (assembly GCF_000298275.1). Classification (NCBI taxonomy): domain Eukaryota; kingdom Metazoa; phylum Chordata; class Mammalia; order Tubulidentata; family Orycteropodidae; genus Orycteropus; species Orycteropus afer. The sequence continues at coordinate 5,553,384 of NW_006921594.1, forward strand.
TCAAAACCACAATGAGATACTACCTCATGCCCATTAAAATGTCAATGATCAAAAAAATAGAAACTATTAGGTATTGGCAAAGTTGTGGAGAAACAGGCACTCTCATCCATTGCTGGTTGTTGTTGTTGTTAGGTGCCATTGAACCATCTCTGACTCATAGCTACCCTATGCACAGCAGAATGAAACACTGCCCGGTCCTGCACCAGCTCCATGATCCTTGCTATACTTGAGCCCATCGCTAACCCCACTGTGTCACTCCATCTCATTGAGGGCCTTCCTCTCTTTTGTTGACTCTCCACCTTACCAAGCATGACATCCTTCTCCAGGAAATGCTCCTTTCTGACAAGATGACCAAAATAGTTGAGACAAAGTCTGGCCATTCTTCTCTTCAAGGAGCATTCCAGCTGCACTTCCTCCAGGACAGACTGTTAGTTCTTTTAGCAGTCCACAATACTTTCAGCATTCTTCTTCATATAGTCCAGCTTCTTAGATTATTTGCTTAGCATATAGATTGAATAAGTATGGTGAAAGGATACAACCCTGATGCACTCCCTTCTTGATTTTAAACCATGTAGTGTCCCCTTGTTCTGTTCGAGCAACAGCCTCCTCATCTATGTACAGGTTCTTCATGAGCACAATTATGTGTTTTGGAATTCCCATTCTTCTCAATGTTATCCACAATTTGTTATGATCCACACAATCAAATGCCTTTGCATAGTCAATAAGACACAAGTAAACATCTTTCTGGTTTTCTTTGCTTTCAGCCAAGATCCATCTAACATCAGCAAGGCTATCCCTTGTTCCACGACCTCTTCTGAATCCAGATTGCATGTCTGGAAGTTCTCTGTCAATATACTGCTGCATCCAGTTTTGAATTATCTTCAGTAAGATTTTACTTGCGATATTAATGATATTTTCGATAATTTCCATATTCTGTGGGATCACCTTTCTTTGGAATGGGTACAAATATGAATCTCTTCCAGTCAGTTGGCCAGGTAGCTGTCTTCCAAATCTTTTGGCATAGCCAAGTGAGTGCCTCCAGTGGGGCATCGGTGTGCTGAAACATCTCAATGAGTACTCTGTCAATTCCTTGAGCTTTATTCTTCACCAATTCCTGCTCTTCTGTCCGGGTTCCTGGCTTTTATCCCCTTTCTCCTGCTCTTCCGGCCTGCTACTCTGGGCGGGCCTGAGTTTCCTCT
>NW_006921594.1:5558512-5562705 GCF_000298275.1 Orycteropus afer afer
GCTTTCCTTATGGATGATGCTCTTGATGTCATCCTACAATTCTGCTGGTTTTCGGTCATTGGTGTTCAATGCATTAAAGCTGTTCTTTATATGGTCTGTAAATTCAGGAGGGATATATTCAAGGTCATATTTGGCTCTTGTGGACTTGTTTTAATTGTCTTCAACTTCAAGTTGAACTTGCATATGAGCAGTTGATGGTCTATTCCACAATCAGCTCCTGGCCTGCTTTTGGCCGAAGATATTGAGCTTTTCCATCTCCTCTTGCCATAGATGTAGTCAATTTGATTCCTGTGTACTCCAGCTGGAGAAGTCCACATGTATAGCCACTGTTTGCATTGTTGAAAAAGGGTATTTGCAATGAATAAGTCGTTGGTCTTGCAACATTCTATCATGTGATTTCCAGCATTATTTCTGTTACCAAGGCCAAATTTTCCAACTACTGATGATTCTTCATCTCCAACTTTTTCATTCCAGTCACCAGTGATAATTAACACATCCTGATTGTGTCTTCAGTCAATTTCAGACTGCAGAAGTTGACAAAAAATCTTCCACTTCCTCATCTTTGGCTTTGGTAGTTGGTGAGTAAATTTGAATAATCGTATTAATGGGTCTTCTTTGTAGGCATGTGGATATTATCCTATCACTGACAACATTGTACTTCAGGACAGACCTTGAAACATCCTTTGTGATGATGAATCCACACCATTTCCCTTCAAATTGTCATTCCCAGCATAGTAGATCATATGGATGTCTGATTCAAAATGGCCAAAACCTGTCCATTTCAGCTCACTAATGCCTAGGATATCAATCTTTATGTGTTCCATTTCATTTTTGACAACTTCCAATTTTCCTAGATTCATACTTCATACATTCTATGTTCCAATTATTAATGGATGTTTGCAGCTGTTTCTTCTCAATTTCAGTCATGCCACATCAGCGTATAGAGGTCTCGAAAGATTTACTTTATCCATATCATTAAGGTTGGTTCTACTCTGATGAGGCAACTCTTTCCCAGTCCTATTTTGAGTGCCTTCTGACCCAAGGGGCTCATCTTCCTGGACTGTGTCAGACAATGTTTCCAAGCTATTCTTAAAGTTGCCCAATAATGTATCAGACAGTGTTTCTCTGCTATTCATACAGTTTTCCCTGGCCAAGTTTGAGAAGTGGACAGCCCCTTCCTTCTTCCTAGTATCTCTCAGTCTGCAAGTTGCATTGAAAGCTGTGCACCATATGCAGCCTTGCTGGCATTTGAAACACTGGTGGCACAGACTCACAGCAACGTGCAAACCCCACAGGATGACAAACTGACAGACAAGTTTGTCTCCCTTAGCTGTTGGAAACCTCTCTGCCATCCTGTTACCTAATTTCTACCTGGATCCTATGGCTTTTTGGTCCCATGTGCTCTCCTCCTCCCTTTCCTGGCCCTGGGGACTGGGGCCTGCCTGCCTCCCACCCCTTACCTGGATCCTGAGCCCCTTATCTGGACCCTGCAGGTTTTGTAGTCCCTGTCACTCTCCCTCCTTTTCCTGGCTCTGAGGGATGGGGTCTGCCTGCCTCCCATCCCCTACCTGGTTCCTCTCCGTTGCTGGTGGTAATGTAAAGTGTACAGTCACTGTAGAAAATACTTTGGTGTTTCCTCAAAAAACAGCATTTCAATTCTTAGGTGTACACCCAAAGGACTTGAATTGAGCAATACGAACAGACATATGTACACCAATGCTCATTAAAGCAGTATTCACAATTGCCAAAAGGTGGAAATAAGCTAAATATCAATCAACTGATGAATAGATAAACAAAATGTAGTACATACAAAAGAGGAATGAAGTTCTGATGCATACCATAACATGGATGAACCAGAAAATACTATGCTGAGTGAAATAAGTCAGTCACAAAAGTACAAATATTGCATGATCTCATTTATACGAAATAAGCAAAAATACAGAAACCATGTATTAGTAGGAGAGAGAGGGAAAGTGGGAATCTTTGCTTAGGGTGCACTGAATGTATGTTAATGGTGGTGGAGTAATTTGGAAAAATATAGGAAGAATGGTTGCACAACCTAAAGAAAGTAATCAATACCCCTGAATGACACATATAGAAATTGTTGAATTGCTTTATTTTGGTTGTGTATATTTTCACCAAAATAAAAAAAATAATAATAAAGTGAAATCAATCAGAGACTTACCCCAACAACTGAATTCGTTCATCAGCTCAGTCAGTCATTGAACAAAAATATATTGAGTGCCAGGTCTAGTTAAGAGCTCAAGACACAATTTCCTGAATAAAACAGACATGGTCTCTAGGCTGCATGGAGGCTTCTCTATGGTTTGTCTCACTTAAAAGCTATTCATTTTTCTTGAAAAAGCAACACCTAACATCTGGGAATTGAAATAAATGTAAAGATTTTACTTTATACATCAAATAATTTTTAATAATTCTTTAAAACACCTTATAAAAATACTTTTAAATGGTTGGCAGCTCTCCTAGGACATTAAGCTTCATGAACAGCATTTTAAAACATGGTTAGAAAATTGTTTAAATTTCTAAAGGATAAGTTTTTAATTTCCTAAAGCAAGATAAGAGTTGAAACAGCTGGGTTAAAAATGGAAACTCAGAATGAATGTTAAATATAAGGCTGCAATCATAGCAGGCCTGCTTGTTCCTAATGCAAAGCCAAAAAAAAAAAAAAACCAGCAACATTGATGTTTGCAAGATTTTTCTTTAATAGTGCAATTTTAATGATAAATTAGTAAAACCAGAGACTAGTCCATAAATGTTTGTTAAATCAGTGAGTAGTAGCACTTTCCTAAATTTTTATTGGAGTGTAATTTGCCTACAAGAAATTCACTAATTCTGAGTGCACAATACAATGACTTTTGACAAATGTATACAGTCAAGTATAATACAACACAGTAAGATACAGAGGCAATCAGTCACTCACTCACTGCCATTGAGTCGTATCCAACTCATAGCAACCCCTCCTTGGGTATCCAAGGCAGTATCTCCACGGAAGTAGATTGCCCAACCTTCCTTCTGAGGAGTGGCTGGTGGGTTTGAACCACCAGCCTTCTGGTTAGCAGTTAAATGCCTTAGGCACTGCACAAAGCAGGGACTGTAAGGGTGGATTTGGAGCTGAGAGAAACTAATTGATGACTGGCAGAGTAAGAGTGTGTTTAATTTTTATGAACTCCAATTTATCAATTTTTTTCGTCCATTAATAATGTTTTTTGTTTCTTCTCTTTGACTGAAGATCACAAATGTTTTCTCCAATATTTTCTTTTAGAAGCTTAGGAGCTCTGGTGGAGTAGTGCCTAAGGTATTTAACTGCTAACCAGAAGGCTGGTGAGACCACCAGCCTCTCCTCAGAAGGAAGACTGGACATCTGCTTTCATAGGGATACTGCCTCAGAAACCCAAAGAGGGGTCGCCATAAGTCGGAACTGATTTGGCAGCAGTGAGTTTGGCTTTTTAATAGTTTTACCTCTTATATTTAGATCTATCATCCAACTGGCGTTAAATATTGTATATGGTATGTGGTAAGAAGTGGAATTTATTATTTTTTGCATGAGGATATCCAATAGCTTTAGCACCATTTGTTGGGAAAATAAAATCTTTTTCTACTTTTGAATTACTCTGACACATTTTCATTGAAAATTAATTGATCATATATGTATAGGTCTGTTTCTGGACTTTCTGATCTCTCTATATAGATCCTTACACCAATTCAGCCATCTTGATTCCTATAGCTTTATAGTAAATCTTGAAATCAGGTAGTGGACATCCTCCAACTTTGTTACGTTTTAAAAGTGTTTTGGCCATTCTAGGTAATTTCTACTTACATGTAAATTTTAGAGTCAGCTTGTCAATTTTAGTTTTTAAAAGCCTGCTAGGACCACTTGGAAAGGGATCAGTGCAGGAGATCATGGATAGAGTGGGAGAACAATGTGGAACAAAACTCAAAATCATAAAAAAAAAAATCAGGTTTACTGGTCTGATAGAGCCTGGTGAGACCCCTGAGACTATGGACCCTAGGTACCCTGCAGGTCTGGAACTAAACTCACTCCTGTGGCTTCCACCCAAACAATAGATAGCCCTACAGGATGAACTGGTGGCATAGTGGCTAAGGCACTTGACTGCTAACCAGAAGGTTGGCGGTTCAAACCCACCAGCCACTCCTCGGAAGGAAGATGGGGC
>NW_006921594.1:5563981-5566531 GCF_000298275.1 Orycteropus afer afer
CTTCCTCCAATCTTTATGCCACTCTCTTCTTCATATAGTCCAGCTTTTATTTAAGTTATATAAAATGTCTCTCAGCAATGTGTTGTAGATTTACTCAATTGCTGTTCTGAGGATTGGACAAACACAATTCTTACCCCTTCTGCTTCAGAGATAACTCTACTATGGTTTCCATTGCTCCCAGATTTTTAGTAACTTTACTTTACTTTTTTTCTTTTTAACAAGTTTTTATAGTTGTTATATGCTAGGAATTTGTGGGGCCACATCATTCCTCCATTGTTACCAAAAACAAACTCCTTAAAAATTTTAAGTTTGTTGTTGTTAAGTGCCATCGAGTCATTTCCGACTCATAGCAACCCCATGCACAGAAGAATGAAACACCACGCAATCCTGTGACAGCTCCATGATCCCTGCTATACTTGAGCCCATCATTGCAGCCACCATGTCAATCCATCTCATTGAAGGCCTTCCCTTCTTTCATTGACTCTCCACCTTACCAAGCATGACATCCCTCTCTAGGGAATGGTCCCTTCTGACAATATGACCAAAGTAGTTGAGATGAAGTCTGGTCATTCTTGTTTCAAAGGAGCATTTTGGCTGCTCTTCCTCCAGGACAGAACTGTTAGTTGTTTTAGCAATCCATGGTACTTTCAGCATTCTTCACCAGCACCACAACTCAAAAGCATCAACTCTTCTTCGGTCTTCCTTATTCATTGTCTAGCTCTCATATGAATACGAGGCGATTGAAAATATCATGGCTTGTGTCAGGCACACCTTAGTCCTCAAGGAGACATCCTTGCTCCTCAGCACTTGAAAGAGTTCCTTTGCAGCCAATTTGCCAGTGGTATAAGTCGTCTAATAAGAGGTCATCCTCTTCTCAAAGAATTGGCCAGGGAAAACCTTATGAATAGCAAAGAAACACTGTCTGATACACTACCAGGCAACTTTATGAATAGTCCAGATAGGTTAGAAGGCTCTCAAACTAGGACTGGGAAAGAGCTGCATCATCCGAGTAAAACCATAAGTAAGTAAAAACTTACTTATACAGATAAGGTAAAGCTTTCAAGACTTCCATTTGCTGATGTTTCACCACTCAAATTGAGGAGAAACAGCTGCAAACATCCATTAATCATCGGAACATGGAATGTACAAAGTATGAATCTAGGAAAATTGAAAGTTGTCAAAAATGAAATGGAATGCATAAAGAGTGATATCCTTGGCATTAGTGAGATGGAATGGATGGGTTTTGGCCATTTTGAATCAGACAATCATATAATCTATTATGCTGGGAATGACAGTTTGAAGAGGAATGGCGTGGCATACATCATCACAAATGATGTTTCAAGATCTGTCCTGAAGTACAATGCTGTCAGTGACAGGATCATATAGGATCATATCCATGTGCCTACAAGGAAGACCCATTAATATGACTATTATTCCAATTTATGCACCAACCACCAAAGCCAAAGATGAGGAAATTGAAGAATTTTATCAGCTTCTACAGTCTGAAATTGACCAAACATGCAATCAGGATGTGTTAATTATCACTGGTGACTGGAATGCAAAAGTTGGAAACAAAGAAGAATCACCGGTAGTTGGAAAATTTGGCCTTGGTGACAGAAATAATGCTGGAACTTGCATGGTAGAATTTTGCAAGACCAACCACTTATTCATTGCAAACACCTTTTTTCAACAACACAAATGGCTATACATGTGGACTTCACCAGATGGAACACACAGGAATCAGATTGACTACATCTGTGACAAGAGGTGATGGAAAAGCTCAATATCTTCAGCCAAAACCAGGCCAGGAGCCGATTGTGGAACAGACCATCAACTGCTCATATGCAAATTCAATTTGAAGTTAAAGACAATTCAAACACGTCCAAGAGAGCCAAAATATGATCTAGAATATATCCCTCCTGAATTTACAGACCATCTAAAGAATAGATTTGATGTGTTGAACACCAATGTCCGAAAACCAGAAGAATTGTGGGATGATATCAAGAACATTATCCTTGAAGAAAGCAAGAGGTCACCAAAAACATGAGAAAAGAAGAGAAAGCCAAAATGGATGACAGATGAGACTCTGAAACTTTCCCTTGAGTGGAGAGTAGCTAAAGCAAATGGAAGAAATGACAAGATAAAAGAGCTGAACAGAAAATTTCAAAAGCAGCTCGAGAAGACAAAGCCAATTATTATAATGAAATGTGCAAAGACCTGGAGTTAGAAAACCAAAAGGGAAGAGCACACTCGGCATTTCTCATGCTGAAAGAACTGAAGAAAAAATTTAAGCCTCGAGTTGCAATATTGAAAGATTCTATGAGCAAAATATTGAATGATGCAGGAAACATCAAAAGAAGATGAAAGGAATAAACAGAGTCACTGTACCAAAAAGAACTGGCCAATTTTCATCCATTTCAGGAGCTGGCATATGATCTAGAACCAATGCTATTGAAGGAGAAAGTCAAAGCTGCAATTAAGGAATTGGCAAAGAACGAGGGTCCGGGAATTGACTTAATACCCATTGAGATATTTCAACAAATGGATGCC
>NW_006921594.1:5566832-5569974 GCF_000298275.1 Orycteropus afer afer
AAAAGATGTCTACTTGTGTTTTGTTGACTATGCAAAGGCATTTGATTGTGTGGATCATGACAAATTATGGATAACATTGAGAAGAATGGGAATTCCCAAACACTTGATTGTACTCATGAGGAACCTGTACATTGACCAGGAGGTTGTCGTTCAAATGGAACAAGGGGACACTACATGGTTTAAAATCAGGAAGAAAGTGCGTCAGGGTTGTATCCTTTTCCCATACTTATTCAATCTATGTTGTTGTTGTTGTTAAATGCCGTCAAGTCGTTTCCGACTCATAGCGACCCCATGCACAGCAGAACAAAACACTGATTTATTTACCCCTGACTTAGCAATGTAGTTCAACTACTGTACAAATAATAAAGAAAAATAATGGAAAACAATACTGTTGAAATGTCAATCTATATGCTGAGCAAATAATCCAAGAAGCTGGACTATATGAAGAAAAATGTGGCATCAGGATTGGAGGAAGAATCATTAACAACCTGATATACGCTGACAATACAACTTTGCTTGCTGAAAGTGAGGATCACTTGAGGCACTTACTGATAAAGATTGAAGAATACAGTCTGTAATATGGATTACATCTCGATATAAAGAAAACAAAAATCCTCACAACTGGACCAATGAGCAGCATCATGATAAATGGAGAAAAGATTGAGGTTGTCAAAGAATTCACGTTGCTTGGTTCTACAATTGATGTCAATGGGAGCAGCAGTCAAGACATGAGACGATGTGTAGCACTGGGCAGGTTGGCTGCAAAGAAACTCAAAAATCGGAAAAAAAAATTTAATAACAAACAAGTCTAGAACAAAGATTACAAATCAACGTTGCTCTGAATTCCACCAACTTTTTTCAGTTTCACTATTGAGCATTTTCCGATCATATTGTGGCACTTACCCTATGACAATATCTTACTTTTTCCCAGCTACAGACTGAAATGGGAAATGGGAAATAGATAAAGCAAGGTTGTTATATTTGTGAATTACAGAGATCAGAATAGATTCACTGAAAAGGAAACCTAAATATTATTGTCATTCTCCAGAGATACCTTATTCTAAAGCATAGAATTGTAAAGCAAATACCTGGGTACTCAATGGAGTTAAAGGAGGGAGGAGAGAGGGGAGTACAGGGAAAATGTTTTGAAATATTACCTAATATATTTATTATTTACTCCCAATACGTCCTCTTGAAGGAGATCTGATGACACAATGATTAAATTCTTGGCTGCTAACCAAAAGATTGACAGTTCAAACCCATCCAACAGATCTCTAGGTGAAAGTATGGCAATGTGCTTTCACAAAAATTATAGCCAAGAAAACGCTATGGGACAGTTCTACTCTGTTACATGTGGTCTCTGTGAGTCAGAATTGGCCAACAACATCCAAACAACAATTCCCTCTTGCCCTGCAATTCCTCTCTTCCATTTCCTACTCAGAATGCATCAAGACCAAAGTATCTGATACTCACACTTGTTTTCAGGTTTGTATTGTTACAGCAGAAATGAAGCTGGAAAGAAATGAGTCAATACTCAGCTTTTGAGGTACAAGTAAGCTTGATATTCAGGCAAAGACAATATCCTTATTTAATACAATCATTTTATTTTATTAAAGAAATATTTGAAAGGTACATGGTACAAAATTCATAAAGTACACAGTGAAAAAGTCTTCACTCTCTCACATGTTTTCTCTATAATTGTTTTTTTAACTGTTTTTTGTGATTTGGGTGGAATTTGACAGAGCAAATTCACTTTACATTCAACAATTTATATACATACACATTTTGTTTTGTGATACTGGTGACATTCTCCACAGTGTAACGTCTCACCTCCCCCTTCCTCCCTATGATTACCCTTTCCCTATGTCTTTCTTACCTATGCATTCCTGCCTCTCTACCTTTCTCCCTGTGCAAATGCTGTGTTTCTGATCTGCGGTTGATTGTTCTAAGGAGTGCATCTCCCTGGTGTAGGTGTTCAGCTCGTAGGATTATTGTTTGGCTGAGAGTTAAGCCACAGGAGGGAGAGCAATTCCAGGCCTGAAGGGTGACTCAGGGCCATGGTCTTGGGGGTTTCATCAGTCTCTATCAGACTAGTAATGTTCTCAAGGTCCATTACTCCTTTGGACTGTTTCTATGTGTCTTTAATTTTCTTCACTCCCTTTGCTCCAGTCTGAGAGAGACCAATAGTTGCTGCAGGCCCAGTGACCTGCTCCTTCTTCTATAACTTTCATAGTTTTATTTTTACGCTAAAATCTTTGATTCATTTAAAAGTTATTTTAATGTAAAATATGAACTATGGATCCAAATTATTGTTTTCCAGGTGGCTACTTAGTTGTGCCAATGCCACTTGCCAAATAATCCATAGTTGCCCTCACTGATTACAACATGTTTTATCATATGCAGATTTCCCCCTGCTTTTCAAAAGTTCACTTTAAGCACTTTGCTTTTACAAAAGACTTATATGAGTATCTGTTTTCACTAACTAAAAGAAATTCAAAAATGACTTTTACTATTAAGAGAAAAAGTGAAAAGCAAAGCTAGCATTCAGCATTTGTTTTGCAGAGAGCCATTAAAGTGGTACCATTCACCCTGAGCAGCCAAAGTGACTTCACCAAGCTCCTTTCCCAAGAACTACACATGCATTATGTCTACTTTATGTAGGCTGTATGTTTATTATAGAATTCCTGTTTTTACTATATCTTAGTATTATTTTAGATTTTATGTGTTAATTGATATGATTTGGTAGGTAGTTTTTTGGGATCTGGGGATACCCCAAACTTTTTCCCATATAAATGAATGGTATTTGCTTCTTCACTGTATGCCATTTCAACTTAAGTAAAGTTTCATGGGAACACTCTACTTTCGGATAGCAGGGAAAACTTGTACAGGTTTCCCATATGTATTGAATCTAATTCTGTACTTTATATATATATTTTTTTTAATTGACATGTCTGTCAACTTATATACCAGTACACTACTGTTTTAATTACTGTAGCATTAAAATGCATAGTAAGTTCTCTCTGAAACACCTGGGTACCTTCAATGTCAGATCATGTTTCTGATCTATCCAGTGCCATTGCTTAGAAAACTATTCAAAACCATATATGCCACCTATTGAGAGAGGGAAAAAAAAAAAAAAAAA
>NW_006921594.1:5573649-5574214 GCF_000298275.1 Orycteropus afer afer
CCTTCCTTCCGAGGAGTGGCTGGTGGGTTTGAACCGCCAGCCGTCTGGTTAGCAGGCAAGTGTCTTAGCCACTATGCTACCAGAGCTCCTGCATTGTCAGTGGAGGCAAACATGGATATACAGGTGGATAGATGGGTGGACAGGCTGAACTATTAGGTGTGTCTATGCAGGAGGGAGTGTGCCCAAGACCATGTATAGGGTTGGCAGACAATGTTTCTACAAGTATATTGCTGCGTTCCGTAAAAATTCCCTGGTATATAGTAGGGCTGACAAGGGACAAGTTTGTAGTCACTTCTTGGCCACAGCCAGTCACCCAGAGGGAGCAAGTAGTTGGACCTGGGGGCTGGGAACCATAGCCACAGGGGACATCAAGCTCAATTGGCATAATAGACTACACAAAACATTGTTCCACATCCTACTTTGGTGAGTAGCGACTGCGATCTCAAAAGCTTGCAAGCAACCATCTACATGCAACAATGACTTCTCATCCAGAGCAAAGAATGAAGAAAACCAAAGACACATGGAAACAATTAGTCCAAGTGACTGGTACACCATGCGATCCTCA
>NW_006921594.1:5574707-5588161 GCF_000298275.1 Orycteropus afer afer
AAAAACAGGCATATGAAGTAAACATTTACACTAGGTAGATACACTCCTTGGAGAGAACAATCATGGGAGAAAGAAGGGCTGTGAATGCACAGGGACATAACTCAGGGGGCAGGAGTGCATAGAGGGAAGGACACAGGGAAGAGGTAACTAAGGGGAGGAAGTGGGAGGGGGGCTGTTGCATTGTGGTAAATTGTAGTCAATGTCATGAGACAAAGTGTATGTAAACTGCTATATGGAAAGTGAATTTGCTCTGTAAACATTCACCCAAATCACAATAAAAAAAAAAATGGTTTCTAAAATCCTATGCATACTATAAATCATCTAGAAAATAATTTGTAACATGTAATAAGTATTTATATTAAAATTAACTCAAAATTGTAACAATTTGAAGTTAATAAATTTGCACGAACTTGTTTGTATATCTTAATTTTTTAAAAAAGAAAATAGTCTGTTGTTTAAATCAGTTTCACAATCAGCACAGCTTATATCACTTACAGAGGATCTTATTATGACCCTTAACCTGTTCTTAATTAACCACAATGGTGCTATAGGAAAGATTCTAGTGTGTAGCATTCATCTTAACTTGAAAATCAGACCATTTGTACCAGCACCACTCCTTCAAAGCTTTCCTGTGACTCCACTGAGCCCTACTTCCTATGTTAATGTAATATCTCAATTCCTTTGTCGATAGAGATTATGAGACCATTTTTCATCTAATTCCCTTGCCTCGCAGCACTCATCTCTGTCAATGAAAGTTGCATCCAAGAGCAACTCAGCGAGGTGCTGAGGAAAGCAGAAATTCATCCTTGGTGAGTACTAAACAAACTGAGCGCTGAGCATTGAAAGAACACCTGATTAGCTAGCTACTTGTTCTGAGCCTTTAAAATGAATTAAAATTTAATCACGTTCAGGTTCTAGGAGAAAAAAGAAGATGGGCAAAGTACTACACAAGACATCTGCTTTGAGGTTGTAAAACCAGTTGCCATTAAGTCAATGCAGACTCATGGTGACCCCACGTGTGTCAGAGAAGAATTGTGCCCCACAGAGTTTTCAATGGCTGATTTTTCAGAAGTAGATCATCAGACCTCTCTTCTGAGGCATCTTTGGGTGGACTTGAACTACCAGCCTTTGAGTTAACAGCCAAGTACATTAACTGTTTGTACCACCAAGGGACTCTGAGGTTGTAAAAGGAGTAGTCTAACACAGAAGGGTCATTGCAAAAAGCCTACTTGGTTTGTGGTTCATCTCAGAGAAGTGTTCAGATCTTACTGCAGGTGGAGGGACTTGAAAGAGGACAAGCCTGGAGCAGATAGACCATTTAGAAGACTGGATTCAGGCAGTAGTAGTGGGATAGAAAAGAAGGACAAATATGTCACAAGTTAAAGAACTAAATTTAATAACCAGGTAGAATACCTAGAGCCTGAGAACTGATTGGCAGGTAGAGCAGAAAGATTAAGAATAGGGCTCTAGAGCCAAGCTGCCTGTTCTTGAATTCTATCTCTGTTATTAATGATGCTAGCTTAGTAAAACTAACAGATATAGCAATTAGTATTATTAGTCCACCACCCATCCGTCAGTATTTCATATGGTGATGGCTTGTTTGTTATTATGATACTGGAAACTATACCACCACTATATCAAATACCAACAGAGTATGGTGGACAGATTTCAGCAATACTTCCAGATTAAAGTAGACTAGGAAGAAAGACTTCACAATTCTACTTCCAAAAATTAGCCAATGAAAACCTTTTGGATCACAACAGACTGTTGCCTGATATAGTGCTGGAAGAAGAGCTCCTTGGCTGGAAGGTACTACACAATAGCTACAACAATGGACTCACACATACCAATCATCATTAAGATGGTGCAGGACCAGACAGTGTTTCCTTCTGTTATACATGGACTCATCATGAGTTGGAGCCAATTGGGTGGCAACTAACAACAAAAGTATTATTAGTAATACTGGATGACTCCTGGAGTTCTGGATTGCATGTCAGGTGAATAAGGTATCTTTCACTGTGCTGGAAGGAAAACAAGTTTGGATGAATTGAGAGAGAGATATGAGAGATGCTGAGTTAGAGAGTCTTGGGAAGCATCCAGTTAAAAATATACTGTAGGAGTTGCATCTGTGAAAACTGTGATCAAGAGAGGGGTTGAGATGTAGAAATAGAAATTTGTGAGTAGTCATATATAAATGGTAGTTGATACCAATAGAGTAAATGAGAATTGAGAGAACTGGGAGAAATGTGTAGCATAAAGGGAAAAAAAAGTGTGGATGGTGACAGAGAAGAAAGAACAGAGAGATTTCAGGGAAATCAGGAGAGAACAGTGACACAGGAGCAACGTAGGGGAATATTTGAGGGAGAAAGCTCAGATTGAGTGTTTCTTCCTTATCAGAACTTCCAAGCAAAGTTGTATCCAGGAATGTCGAGGTTTGAGGTCCTGTCTAGGACATCAGGCCCAAGAGTCCAAGAGTAGCCCAAGATACACCTAGAACCCCTCACCCAACCTTCCAAAACCCTCCATAATAGTGATGGCCTTCTCATACCTCAGGTCAGCCAGAAGTTCCATGGTCCCCACAAAGCAAAGCAGAGAAGAGTTCACCCAACTTTTCAGCACCTGGCCCATGTCAGGGGCACCTCAGTGGGAAAACGTTATGAAATCATGGAAGGGTGACAGAACAGCCTGCCTACTAACAAATAAGTTACAGATTATAGTTACATGTCAGAAGTATAAAGATGGCACTCTCAAATTTCTCTACACCGTGGTGGTAGACTATTGCTTTATTTGTATAAGTAAATGTTCAAGATGATTAATGTTTACTGCTTGAGAAACTATACCTTTACTCTTAGCCATCTTTTTGTGTAAATCTCACTAAAATTTCTATACCTTCCCAAAACACAGTACATTGGACATAATATAATCTTGCTTGAAAACTCAGGGTCATCACTATGGCCACTATTGATCATAGCCAACCACTTCTGTGCTAGTTTGTCATACTGTGATGGCTTGCATATTGCTGTGATACTGGAAGCCATTCTACCAGTATTTCAAATATCAGTAGTAGGGTCACCCATGGTAGACAAGTTTCAGTGGAGCTTCTAGACTAAGACAGACTAGAAAGAAGGACCTGGAAATCTACTTCTTAAAACATCTGGCCAGTAAAAACCTTATGAATAGCAGCAGGACATTACAGTCTAGGAGAGCCTTCAGGTTGGAAGGCACTCAGAACACTGGGGAAGAGCTGCCTCCTCAAAATAATGTTGTTGTTGTTGTTATTTGCTGTCAAGTCGGCCCCGACTCATAGCGACCCCTCCTTGGGTTTCCGAGGCAGTATCACTACGGAAGTAGGATTGCCCAACCTTCCTTCCGAGGAGTGGCTTGATGGGTTTGAACCGCCAGCCTTCTGGTGAGCAGTCAAGTGCCTTAGGCACTATGCTACCAGAGCTCCTTCCTCAAGATAGAGTTGACATTAATGACATGGATGGAGTAAAGCAGGTGGGACCTTCTTGTGCTAATGTGACACAACTGAAAATAAGAAGAAACAACTTTTCACATAAGGTCCAGTTCCTCTGATTATAGCAATCTCTTTTAAAAAAAGAAAAAAAAAAACACACAACACACAATTCATTTTTACTCATTCTAAAAGATCAAGTTTAAGGGTAAAGGTCAAGAGTTCAATTTGGGGTAAGCTAAATTTACAGAGGCTGAGTTTAAATTTAAAGGTGCTTACATTTTATATCTAAGGTGCTGAATGGTGATGTGAAATATGTACAAAATAGTTATAAATTTGGAAATCTTCTTCTAGTGTTTAGAGCCCTAGGCATGAGTAAGAGGCTATGCTTGAGAAGTCCTAAGTCCTGAGGCTTAGCAAAGGAGACTAAGGATGAAGGCCTAACAGGTAGGAAGGAAAGGAAATGTGTGGTCACAAAGGACAAGAAAGATGGAGGTTCAAGGAGGACAGTGTAGACCTCTGATTCAAAAGGATTGGAGAAATGTCTCTGGGGCTAGCCCTTCACCATTAAGAATTTAGCCATTGTTCATCCCATATTACACTGTTCTACATTACTACTGTTTGGGGAGTAGTGACTGGGATCTTAAAAGCTTGCAAGAGGCCATCCAGATGCAACAATGAGGCCCTCCTCATCCAGAGCAAATAATAATGCAGAAAACCAGACACATGCAATTAGTCCAAGGGACTGCTAGACCACGTGATCCTCAGCTTATATGACCATGAGACCAGAAGAACTAGATGGTGCCCAGCTACAACTGTCAACCACTCAGATGGGGATCAGTGCAGGAGATTCTGGATAGAGTGGGAGAACAATGTGGAACAAAACTCAAAATCATTAAAAATAAATAAATAAATAAAGACCAGGTTTACTGGTCTGATAGAGCCTAGTGAAACCCCTGAGACTATGGCCCCTAGCCACCCTTCAGGTCTGGAATTGAGCTCACTCCTGTGGCTTCCAGCCAAATAATAGACAGGCATATGGAGTGAACAATTACATCAGGTAGATATACTCCCCAGAGCGATCAATCATGGGAGAACAACAGAAGGGCAGTGTTTGCACTAGGAGACAGCTCAGGGGGCAGGAGCGCATGGGAGGGAAGGACAGAAGGAAGAGGTAACTATGGGAAGGAAGTGGGAAGAGACCTGTTACATTGTTGGTAATTGCAGTCAATGTCATGAGACAAAATACGTATGAACTTCTGTATGGAATATGAATTTGCTCTGTAAATTTTCACTCAAATCACAATAAAAATTAAAAAAAAAAATTAGCCATAGTTATCAATCAAGCAGATTATTCCAAATGTTTATGTCTAAAACTGTGCATGGGATGGGGTATAATTTGGTGAAAGTGAAGGAAAAGGAACACTCTGGAACATACCCTCTGGGCAGGAAGACATAACAAAGGATGGACATGAGGGTACATATAAGGGTAATCCTTGTCTATTGCAGACCCTTCTTTTGTTTCTTTCTATATGGCAAAATGACAGTCTCGCTGCCCAGGCCTTTCCCTGCTCCCTAACAGCTGTGAAATGGTCACATTCAGTAGGCTTCCTCAACAGAGCATAGAGGTTGCCTTCCTAGGCACTGGGCAGAAGCTTAGGTTGTGGGACACTCCGTAGCTCTTCTCCCTACTGAGGAACAAGTTTTAGATTTTAAGATTGGAATGAATAATCTTTGACTAAATATCAGTATTACCACATGTACATGGTTAAACAAAACAAATAAACAGTGGCCCAGAACTTCTGATAAAAAGCAACCATCTCTCTCCCAAGCCTCCTGATTCCATTTCACAAAGACAAACACTTTAAACCATTTCTGGTTTCATTATCTTTCTTATTACCTCATATTACTCATATCGCTATTTCTTGATTTGTCAGCTTGAGACTGCATTGACTTCCTGCCATGACAGGTAAATATTCGGCTCATACCATCACCCACTTTCCCTCCCCTTGTCTAGATTTTTGATATTTGTTGTTGTTGTTATGTGCCGTTGAGTCGGCCCCAACTCATAGCGACCCCTCCTTGGGTTTCCGAGGCGGTATCACTACGGAAGTAGGATTGCCCAACCTTCCTTCCGAGGGGTGGCTGGTGGGTTTGAACTGCCAGCCTTCTGGTTAGCAGTCAAGTGCCTTAGGCACTATGCTACCAGAGCTCCTTTTGATATTTAGATAACTATTTTTAATTCTGCAATTGCTTATCTTTGTAATTTTAAATATTTAACCAAACTTCCATTTTTTTGTTTGTTTGTTCTGTCAATTTTCAACAGAGCCTCTTGACTCCACAGTTTGTAAAATGAGAATATTAACACTCTTCACCAACCCTCACCTCACCCGCCCCTTCCACCTCCCATCTGTTGGTACCACCTTTTTGCTTTTCCATTTGCACAGTTGATACCATGCACATTCTGTTCTGTATTCATAATCGTGTTTTCCATGCTTTTGAGTGTACATTGTTTTTAAGGCCAATTAACTGGGAAGTCGTTGTTCATAAGACATAGTTGTATATGTAGTTTTCTCAACTGAAGTGGCTTTCAAAGCAAAACATTACTACAGGGTCAAACCACAATTGTTTTGATTTAAAGAGATATTTTTGATGTAACCATTTTGATGTAGCTTCATCAAAATGTAAAAATTCTTTCTTTTTTAAAAACCAAGAAACAGAAATGTATACAGCCTTCCCTAAGCCTCACTCCACCCTTGAGCCTGGGAGAGGTTGGGGGTAGGGGCAGAGTGTTTGTGGTGTGCAGGCCTTGGTGAGTATCAGAAGCTGAATGCCTAATGATATACATGTTTTAAAACAAAACAGGAAAAAAACACAGCCATCAAGTCAATTCTGACTCATAGCAACCCTTTAGGACAGAGTAGAAATTCCCCGCAGGGTTTCCAAGGGTGTAAATCTTCATGGAAGTAGACTGCCTCATCTTTCTCCTGTGGCGGTCTGGTGGGTTCAAACTGCCAACCGATGGCTAACTGCCAATGCTTTAACCACAGCACCACCAGAGCTCCTTATGTAGATATTCAAAAACTGCTTTCTCTCCTCTCTAAGCTTATTTTGTTAAGCTCTATAGCCAGAGGAAAATATGGGAATGTTCAATTATTGCCTAAATTTGGGGCAAGCTAGACAGCCAATCTAAATAGGAATAACAAGACTAAGACAAGAGAGTATGTTTAACAATGTAAATAGCCCTATGGGAAAATGTAGTGAAATTACAGAAAAAGATGTTTTATAAATATGAAATCTTGTCTGAAAAATTCAATGCTAGATCTCTTCAATAAAATAGAAACTGCTACAATAAAACACTATAATCTCTAGTTCTTTGACCTGAGAAGGCTATGGAAGAGCTGTTGTTCTCTTTTTACATGTACCAGCCCATGATCGATTTAAATGACTTCCCTGAAGCCACAATAAAGGTGTTAGAGTGTTGTCACCATAACCCCGTCCCATAGAGCTTGAAATCGGTGTAAGACAAAATTCAGTCTCAGATCCCGGCTCATCAATTTTAATTCTTAAAAACTCACTCACTATATTTTAATGAATAAAGTAATTATGTAAAACAATTCTTAAAGCCCATAATATGGTGAGACTCAAGTATTTGACAGTTAATTCCACTGCCTATCTACAAAGGTCAATATTGTGTTATATGAGAGTTCAGTTTTGCTTAAGAAATAAAGTGAACACTTCCTGTAAAGGCATCCATGTGCATATGTGTGGCTAGGGTATTTCTGAAAGAGAGCAGAGGAGGGAAAAGACATAAAACAGAAAGCATAGTAATACCAAATATATATTTCCATGGGGATTAACGTTCAGGTTAACACTTGGGGCTGCAAATTTACTTAAGACTTTTCAAACAGAAGTGTGCTACTGTTTTTGCTTAATCTTAAATATCCTGCCCACATCTCAGGTGAATTAAGAGCATACTGGGCTGGCCAGGTCAGCACACAGCAAATCAATTGGGTTTTAGGTATTGCATCAAACAAGAACTGCTTAGCAGGCAACCTCCTTGACAGCCTGGACCTAATATTTAATACATAACTCAAACAGGAGGTATTTGAGTCTAGAGAAATGGGATAATAGGGAAAAACTCCAGGAACTTCTACTCAGTTCAATTAGACCATACATTCACTCAGAAGAAACAGGGAGCTTCCAGAAAGTTAGAAATGCAAATAAAGAGGAAGTTGGTTTAAAGAAACAAAGATTCTAGAGTGAGCTGTTGCATTAACATGGAGCTACCCTGAGGAGATAGAGAGGAGGAAGAAGAAACATTCAAAACATGAGGGTGTCATTCATTTTTCCCAGACTGTGCAGGGTGACTTGGGCCAGTTCTGAAAAGTTGCTGGACCACAAAGCAAGTGGGCAAGGAAAAACCCTGTGGGTGGTCAGGAGTCTTCAAGGAATTCAGTTCACTCTGGATCTCAGAGTGTCAGGGTCAGCAAAGTACTTTAAAGAAGTAAGTAAGAGCAATTGATCTGTGAGGTAAAGTAAAAGTAATCCTCTTGGTGACCACATTAAGCTGTGACACTGAAGTTAAGGACAGGGGCACATGGCAAGTTCTGGTGTATGCACATCCAGCTGTGATATGAGATGTGAAATTAAGGATCAGTATTATATGTGTGCTTTAACAGCAGGAAAAAACCAGGAGAGCTTCAAATTGCTCAATGGAAAATCCTCTTCCCCACCCTGCTCCAATAGACAAGTTCCCATAGCCAAACAAGCCTCCTTGTTATGGGGCCAAGGCTCAAAAACCAAAAAACCGAACCCACTGCCATCAAGTTGATTCCAACTCACAACCACCTATAGAAGAGAGTAGAACTTCCCCATAGAGTTTCCAAGGCTGTGAATGTTTAAGGAGGCAGACTTCCTCATCTTTCTCCTGTGGAGTGGCTGGTGGGTTTGAATCATCAGTCTTTTGTTGAGCAGATAAATGCCTTAAACACCACTAGAACTCCTTGGACCAGGCACAATTCCTGCTTATTGTCAAATAGTGGGCTTCATTTCCTTGTAAGACCATAGAATTATTCAAATAAGCCAATCACATCCCCTCACAGGAACCAGGGGTCACCCACCCTCTTGATACTACAAAGCCTGCCTCCTACAGCCCAAGGTTGGTCACTCTGTCCTCAAGCACAAACCCCATGTGGCCCTGCATGGCATATAGTGTCCTCTTCATGCAATTCGTGAGTATATGTGACTGATCAACTGCTGTTTATCTCATCTGTCCAGTGTCAGGTGTCATGTGGTCAGCCATCCCCCTAACACTAGGGCCAAAATCTCCTTCTCACAAAAGAAAATGATTAAAATTCTAACGTGTAAACTTTTTAAATACGAAAGTGAACAACCTCAGGGGGTGCCCATTTGACCCAGAAATTCCTCATCCTATCCTGACGCCATAACTCAAGATTTCATTTTCCTCTCAAAATGCTGCTATAGTAATCAACCTTTCTCCCATTCCCAGTTAGATGACATATTAGGGTTAATTGAATAAAATTTTTCTCTGAGATATAAAAGTCTTGCTTCTATAGTTTGTGTTCAAAGAATGACCAGAAGTTCTCAATGCAAGTTAACGTAATATGGTCTGAGTATAGATAAGAGGTTGGTGTGGAAGGAAAATGTATGCCTTTATTCCATCTTCTAAATATCAGGAAAAATGCTCATCTATAAAACTTCTTGCCACTTGAAGCTCCCATTCTGGCCCCTCAATCCTCCAGCAAGAAAGCACAGAAAAAAATTTAGGAAACAACCTGTTTGTAAATTAGGGACTAGATAGGTTTGCCCTTTGAAAACTTCAGTGCTATGAATGGGGTCCACGTATGGCTATGGAGTAAATGGGATCCAATGGAGTTATGCAACATGGTGACTCTGAGTGTCTTGTACTCCAAGATTCATTTATTCATTAATTCAGAAAATATTTACTGACCACTTACTATGTGGTCAACAGGTAGCATAAATGCTAAAATGATTGGCTGCTAACCGAAAGGTTGAAGGTTCAAGTCCACCCAGAGATGGCTTGGAAGAAAGGCCTGGTGATCTAATTCTAAACTTGAAAACTTTATGGAGCACAATTGGACTCTGGGGCACATGGGGTCGCCGTGAGTCATAATTGACTCAACAGCAGCTAGTTTGGTTTGGTTTGGTTTTTCCTATGTGCCAGGCTGGGGATATAGCAACACAAAAGGTGGAGTCTCTGTTTTCATGGGTTCTGTGTTCTCACGGGGTGGTTGGTATCAGCTGCCATGCAGTCAGCCCCGACACATGGCAACCCCATGTGCAATAGAAAGAAATGCTCCTTGGTCCAGTGACATCACTAAGATTCTGTCATGGGGTAGAGACAATAAGCAGGTAAACAGTAAGTGTATACCTTCAGAGTGCTATGGAGGAAAACAAAGCAGATTAGGGAAATTGGTGAGCAGAAAGCGGGTCAATTGTTTCAGAGAAGATAATCAGGTAAGACCTCTTTCATTGGTAATATTTGAGCAAAGACCTGAGTGATGTCAAAGAGCATGCCAAAAAGAGCGTGAGCTTTATTAAAAGTGTGAGGAAAAGCCATTGTAGGGCTTTGAATGGGAAGAGAAACAATTGATGGTGTTTTTTAGAGATCACTCTGGCTGCTAAAGGAACAGACTTTAGGGAGGTAAGCAAGGATGCGGGAAGACCACTTAGCAGGAACACTAGTGAGAAATGAGAGTGGTTCAGGCAAATGTGACAGAGTGAAGTGGATACATGCCCAGAATCAGCATCTATTTTGAAAATAAAATGTAAGGCTGATGGAATGGATGGAAGAATGAGAGGAATTAAAAATGTCTTCTAAATTTTGAGACTAAGTAATGAGTTGAAAAGAAGCACCATGTATTGTAATGGCAAAGACTGAAGGAAGAGAAAGTTTGGGGGTGCTGGGGAGTCAAGGTTTTGTTTAGGACATCTTAGGTTTGAGATGTTCATTAGACATCCAAATAAAGACATCAAAAGGCAGTTGGATATTCAATTTTGGAGCTTATAATAGAAAACAGAGCTGACTCAGATATAAATTTGGAGGTCATCAACCATGTGAAAGATACCACACATTAGAATCATTCTCTGCTCTATCTACTCCCAGCTGACCACACTTATAACTATGGTTCATACAAGTAATCCCTGGTACTGTGATTTTTTTATGAGAATCAGCTCACTCTGTTTGCCCTCCTTTCTATTTTCCATTTAGTGTCCACACAGACACTGAATTTATTCAAAGGATCCGGAGATCTTGCACAGAAAGGCAGAATTGCAGCCAAGACTCAAGAAAGACCTGGAACCAAGAATGGAAAAGTCTTCGGGACTCTTCATCCCTCTTTTCTTCTGTGTATCTATTTTCTTCACCTTCTCAGAACAGGTGGGCTTTCTATTTTCTGGTCCATATGAGAGCTCACACAGTGGCTGCAACAATAGACTCAAGCATAGCAAGGATTTTGAGGCTGGTGCAGGGCCAGGTAGTGTTTCATTCCATTGTACATAGTGTCACTATGAGTTGGCACTGACTCAACGGCACCTAACAACAACAGCAACATGGAGGGTTAAAAGAGTGTGGCTGCTAACTGAAAGGTCAGTAGTTCGAACTCACCAGCCATTCTATGGGAGAAAAATATATCAGTTTACATCTGTAAAGATTTACAGCCTCAGAAATCCTATGGGATAGTTCTACTCTGTCCTTACAGGGTTATGATGAGTCAAACTGACTTAATGACAGTGGATTTGGATGGTTTGGGATGGAAGGATATGGCCACTACCCAGGTAAACCCAATTTCACATGTGCATCATCAGCTTTGACTCAATCATTTCTCTGGCCACATATCCATGTTCTTTCTCATATGGATCTGCAGTCGCATCAAGGGACAGAGTGTGTTTATCTACCTCTTAAGCTCAATCATTGACTTATTTTCCTAACAGAATGAGGCAGAAGTGAAAATGTACCCATTCCAAGCCCAGTCTCTAAGAGGCTCTTGCGCTTCTGCCATTGCCATGAGAACATACCTGAGCTAGGCCACTAGTTTCAGAAGGAAGATAAAAGTCACCTGGAGTATAGCTGTTTAGTTGGGATTCCCCTACATCAGGCAAACCCTAAGCCAAGCACAGATACATGGGCATAAAGAAATGCTGATGACTATATGATTCTGAGAGGAGTTGTTTTGTAGTATTACTGTACTCAAAGTTAATGATAACATTTTATTTATAAACCCACTGACATCAAGTTTATTCCAACTCACAGCAACCCCCATAGGGTTTCCAAGGCTGTAAATCTTTATGGAAGTCAACTGCCTTGTCTTTCTCCTGTGGAGCAGCTGGTGGGTTCAAAACTCAAACCTGTTGCTTAGCAACCAAATGCCTTAACTACAGCCACCAGAGCTCCTTTATAGTCACCAACATAGACTAATTATCTGTCTGAAACACAATTTCACTTTCTGGGGAGAGAGAGACTACACTTGGTTCAGTTGGGTCAAGTATCAAGCCCTATGGCTACAGGAGAAAATCAAGGCTGTAAGTATAAACATGGCTACTTGTAGCCCACCCCTGCGACTTAGGAGACAGTTCTCAAATGAACATAGGGAGTTATTGTAAAAGGGAGTCTGCTTCTACTTCGTGTACAAAGTGCTCTCTAGAACAAGAACTGCCTAAGGTAAAAATTGTCTCCCATGAGAAAAATCATTTCCTGAGAGAGAGCTCTGCTTTCTGTGGTAAATCATATTTGAAGGAAAAAAAATGAAAAAGGATCCATATTCTTTAAAAGTGGAAGGTAGAAAAGAAGATGTGCTTAACAGCTATAAATCATGAGATTTGGGTAGAATTTGATCAATGATTCTCAAGGAAATCAAGTGTGAAATAGAAGTGATAATAAGCAATGTCCATTCCTCAGCATTCACTTGTCTGTGACCCCATGAGCAAGGGCTGCTACCAGCCACTGCACACAATTGGCATAGATCATCTCAGCCTGGCAAAAGGCAGAGAGTTGTCTCTTTTTCCTTTTCTTTTCTTTTTTTGGAAGTTGAATGTACTGGTGAGCACAGGTGAGATGAGGCTGTGTGCCACCAGAACCACTGTGCCACCAGAGCTCCTTGAAATAGGGTCAAGGCCCTCATGAACACAGGGTCTGCCACTTGTCCAAGGGGCCAAAACTAGGAATGTATTTGACGCCACAACCATCTCGGATGAGGCACTTCTCAGCCAACATGTTTTCAAGAAAAAGAGTTGTCTCTTAATGAAGCAAAAGGATGATAGAAAGCTGAGGAGTCCCTAAATAGTGCAAATGATTCAGTGCTTGGATACTAACCAAAAGGTTGGCAGTTCAAACCCACCCAGAGATGCCTTAGAAGAAAGCCCTGGCAATCTGCTTCCAAAAGGTCACAGCCATGAAAGCCCTATGGAATGAAGTTTCACTCCACAACACATGGGTCATCATGAGTCAGAACTGACTTGATGGCAACTGGCTTGGTTTGGGTTAGTTTACAAAGCTGAAGATGAAACATGATCACAACCATTTCAAATTTTATAAGTACACAGGCAATGTTGGGAGCTCTGGTAGCGTAGTGCCTAAGGCACTTGACCGCTATCCAGAAGGCTGGTGGTTCAAACCCATCAGCCACTCCTCAGAAGAAAGGTTGGCAATCTACTTCCATAGTGATACCGCCTCAGAAACCCAAGGAGGCGTCACTATGAGTCGGGTCTGACTCAATGGCACATAACATGATGTCCTATCAGATATCTGCCAGGCAAGCAATAAAATTTTGAACTAGGAAAAAAAAAAAAAAAACATAATTCAAAGAGAGAGTTTAAAATAAATTTGATAATAAATTAAAACATCGAAATCATATTAAGGGTGGAGTCACCCAAAAGCTCTTCAGTGAACTTAGGCTTTAATGAAAGACTGTATGATCTGGTTTGTAGCTTCTGTTTTCTCCTAGGCAAGAATCCCTAA
>NW_006921594.1:5588621-5589227 GCF_000298275.1 Orycteropus afer afer
GAAACCCAAGGAGGGGTCACTATGAGTCAGGTACAACTCGACGGCAAATAACAACAACAACAACATAGTGCTGTGATAGCACTAATGCAGATATTCCGAATGCTCAGAACACACCACGTCAGGAATGATCTTTTTGGCTCAATGCTCCCCTCACCTTTCCCTCTTCTTCCCAGAGATTAAGCATCTTACTTTCTTTACATATACAGATGGTGTTTCTGTCTTTCTAATACACTATTTTTTAAAATTGTTGAAAACGTCTCAAGTGAAATCAGAACCATCCAATGACATGAGCAAATCTGGATTCAACTAGAATAGGGTCTGAAACCCATTACCATTGGGTTGCATTCTGACTTGCAGAGACTCTATAGGAATCAATAGAATTCTGTAGCAATTCTATAGCTCTATAGAGTTCTATAGTTCTACAGAGTAGAACTGCCCCATGGAGTGTCTAAAGCTGTAATCTTTATGGAAGCAGACTGCCACAGACTGTCCCACAGAGTGGGTGGGGGTTCCAACTGCAGACCTTTTTGTTAGCAGCAAAGCATTTAACCACTGTGCCACCAGGACTCCTTGGAATAGGGCCTAGGCAAATGAATATCTAAATTA
>NW_006921594.1:5598688-5599768 GCF_000298275.1 Orycteropus afer afer
AAGCAGATATATTTTATTGATATTCATATTTATTTGTACACATACAAAACACACACACTAATACATATTCTCACTCACTGCTGTCAAGCCAATTTGACTCATAGCAACCCTTCCTTGGGTTTTTGAGGCACCTCTGGTGGCATACTGCCTAAGGCATTTGAGTGCTAACTAGAAGGCTGGCAGTTCAAATCCACCAACCACTCCTCAGAAGAAGATTGGGCAATCTACTTCCGTAGTGATACTGCCTCAGAAACCCAAGGAGGGGCGCTATGAGTCGGATCCAACTTGAGAGCAGTGAGCAATCTCTACAGAAGTAGATTGCCCAGTCTTCCTTCTGAGGAGTGGCTAGTGGGTTTGAGCCACCAGCCTTCTGGTTAGCTGTCAAATGCCTTAAGCACTATGCCATAGGTATGTGTTATTTTGGTCATGTTTGTGTATATGAAAGTGTATACACACACATATATATACACTTCTTTTGGCAGAAATGAAAGATCTACTGATGAGTCTGATGACAATCCAGATACCTGGGTTGAACAACAGAGTGGATGGTGATGCCATTTCCTGAGAGAGGGATAGCATTGAATCAGGAGGAGTTGTAAACAAGAGTTCAGTCAGGATGTGCTGTATTAGATGAAAACGTCAAGCAGGCTGTTGATTTGCTATGAAGATTCCAGAGGAGAGATTGGCCCTTCAAACTGGTTGTTATCAGTGTTTAAAACCATTGGCTGCCACAGACCTAGATGGATCTCCCATAAGGAGAGGCTAGATGGATATATTGGTTACCTCTGTGCTGCTCTAACAGAAAATATACTACAAATGGGATGGCTTGAACAAACAGGAGTTTATTCTCTTACAGTTTTGGAGGTTTTCAGTCTGCATTCAAAGTGCCAGTTTCTAGGGGATGGGAGAAAGCCCCTCAGCCTTGGGCTTCAGCTCTGCCTCCTGTTCCTGGCCCACTGGAGCTAGAGGCTCTTCACTCAGACAGCTGCTGGCTGCTGAGGCTGATAGGCCCAATGTTGACAAGTAAAAAGGCACAGTCCCAATGTTACCAAACCGCATGGCAGGCCATTAATTCAAGTC
>NW_006921594.1:5605607-5606689 GCF_000298275.1 Orycteropus afer afer
TGATGCATTGAACACCAATGATTGAAAACCAGAAGAATTGTGGGATGGCATGAAGAGCATCATCCATGAGGAAAACACGAGGTCATTAAAAATATGAGAAAGAAAGAAAAGACCAAAATGGATGTCAGAAGAGACTCTGAAACTTGCCCTTGAGTGAAGAGTAGCTAAAGCAAATGGAAGAAAAGACAAAAGAGCTGAACAGAAGATTTCAAAGAGCAGCTTGAGCAGACAAATCCAATTACTATAATGATAATAAAACCAAAAGGGAAGAAAATGCTCAGCATTTCTCAAGCTGAAAGAGCTGAGGAAAAAAATTAAGCCTTGAGTTGCAATATTGGAAGGTTCTATGGGCAAAACACTGATTGATGCAGGAATACTCAAAAGAAGATGGAAGGAATACACAGAGTCACTGTACCAAAAAGAACTGGTTGATCTTTATCCATTGCAGGACATGGCATATGTTCAAGATCCATTGGTTGTTGACACAGTAGCTTCTTGAACTGAAAGAATTGGCAAAGAACAAGGCTCCAGGAATTGATGGAATACCCGTTGAGATGTTTCACTCAGTTATGCCAAGAGACTTGGAAGACAGCCACCTGGCCAACTGACTGGAAGAGATCCATATTTGTACCCATTCCAAAGAAAGGTGATCCCACAGAATGTAGAAATTATCAAGCAATATCATTAATATCACATGCAAGTAAAATCTTACTGATGGTAATTCAAAAACGGTTGCAACAGTATATTGACAGAGAACTGCCAGAAATGCGAGCTGGATTCAGAAGAGGACGTGGAATGAGGGATATCATTGCTGATGTCAGATGGATCTTGGCTTAAAGGAAAGAATACCAGAAAGATGTTTACTTCTGTTTTATTGATTATGCAAAAGCATATGATTGTGTGGATCATAACAAATTATGGGTAACATTGAGAAGAATGGGAATTCCAGAACACCTAATTGTACTCATGAGGGACCTGTACATGGACCAGGAGGCTGTTATTTGAACAGAAAAAGGGGATACTGCATGGTTTAAAATCAGGAAGGGAGTGTGTCAGGGTTGTATCCTTTCACCATACTTATT
>NW_006921594.1:5606789-5617272 GCF_000298275.1 Orycteropus afer afer
ATTAAGCAAATGAGTGGAACTATCAGAATTTTGTTTTTGGACAAATGCAAAGTGTTTATGGAGTGGAGGGCAGAATGAGGATGGATAGCTAAACAGGAAGACTTGACTCTACGACCCACACTACCCTCCCCCACACATACCCCTCCTCCTGGGGCCTTTTTGTTATCCTAGCCAAGATAACAAAAAGGATGGCTTTTAGGATGTGACTCAAAGCCAAAGAAGAAACAGCAACTCTTAGCAACTGACAACAGACCCAGGTTGGAACCCTGGCTCCCAACTCAGCAGCTTTGTAAACTTGGGCAAGTTACTAAACCTCTTTCAGCTTCAGTTTCTTCTATCAGAATGGAGAAACAGCATGACAATCTCGCATTCCAAAACTCTTGGGGTCAGATGTGTTTTCAGAATTCAAATTTTCTGGATTACAGAATAGTGACCTGGTACATATACCCACTCAGCAAGGTCTGGCGTAGTTCCCTGTAATCAAAACCACTCGTGGCTCTGCAGCAAAGTATATGAATATTCACACTAAGTGAGACAAATCAACACTAAGAGTAGCCTCACATAAGTTCAAGTCAGGTTTTCCCATCAAAAAATACCAGGTCAGCATGCGAGCCTCAGCCTATATGGCCATGAGACCAGAAGAACTAGACAGTGCCTGGCCACCACTGTCAGCCACTTGGAGGGGGATCCGTGTAGGAGATCCTGGATAGAGTGGGATAACAATGCGGAACAAAACTCAAAATCATAAAAAAAAAAGAGACCAGCTTTGATGGTCTGCTAGAGCCTGATGAGACCCCTGAGACTATGGACCCTAGCTGCCCTTCAGGTCTGGAACTGAACTTACTCCTGTCGCTTCCAGCCAAATAATAGACAAGCAAATAGGCTCAGCATTTACATCAGGTAGATACACTACTTGGAACCATCAATCTGGGAGAACAGAAGGGCAGTGTATGCACCGGTAGACAGCTGGGGTAGTACATGGGAGGGAAGGACACAGGGAAGAGGTAATTATAGGGAGGAGGTGCGAAGAGAGCTGTTACATTGTGGGGAGTTGCAGTCAATGTCATGAGACAAAATGTGCATAAACTGATATGTGGAATATGAATTTGCTCTATAAACTTTCACCCAAATCACAATAAAAATTTAATTAAAAGAAAAGATTCCAGGTCAGGTCAGTTTTGTATTAGGAGCATTTTAAAAACAAGGATTTCAGAGCTTTTTGGCCTTCAGGATTGTGGATACTGGGCTGTGCTCCTACTGTACAAGTCCTTCACTTATGATGTATTCAAGTTATGACAAACCACACTTGCAACCATCCTCTTATTCTTTCTGTGCATCTTATAGTTGGTAATATGTATTACATACAATATTGCAGTGTTTAAGTTGCTGATGTTCTCACTGTCATGCCGACCTCCAAAGACAAATAAAGATCAGATTTATAAAGATGTTGATAAAAACAAAACAAAACAAAAAAAAGGCAATGATAACGAAAACTAAAGAAAAAAATGAAGTATTCAACATATGTCAGAACAAACTTAGGACAGAATCGTCGCACTGGAACCCCATCCTAAGTCAGGGGCTACTTGTATTAGTCTTTGAAGTGTTGTAAGAATTAAATGATGTAATGGCTATAAAAGAAATGATGTAATGACTTAGAATCTGACCTTCCCCATGCCTGGCAGTTCCAGAGTCTCTGAGTGGTACAATGGTTAACATGCTCAATGCTAACCAAAATGTCAGAAGTTCGAGTCAACCTGGGGGTACCTTGGAAGAAAGGGCTGTTCTACTTCCAGAAATTCAGCCACTGAAAACCCTATGGAACACAGTTCTACTCTGACACACTGGGGTCACCGTGAGCCAGTCAGCTCAAGGGTAACATATGAGTAATCTGAAGCCTCAGAAGTCTGGTATCTGGTACCTATGCATTTCGCATTTCTCCTGCTCTACTGGGCACTGCCTCCTGAGCCTGTCAGACTTCTTATGATGGATAACTTCCATAATGCGGTCGCTCAACAGCAGTAACTCCAGAGATACAAACATCAAGCAATACACAACAGGGCCTTTCACACCACAGACAAAGCCACCAACGCCATTTTGTGTGTTTGCCTGGAACACCTAGGAGGGTTCCTGGACTGGTAATCAGGCATGAGGTGCAGCCTGCCCATCAGCAAAGAAATGGAGATGTGCTGAATACTGACATGCCCACCTTCATTACCAGCAACTGTGGTTCCCAAGCCCTGATAGAACATCAGACTCAAACTGGAAGAGTTTTTAAAATACAGATTTCTAGGCCCACTCCCCCAACATTCTGAGACAGCAGAATTGAGGTGAAGCCAGGAATCTATACTTCATTTCATTCCCCAGACAATCCTGATACTAAGGCGGTCTTGGGAACCACTGACCTAGAAAATGAGGAAACACAATTACAGACAAATCACTTTAAACGTACCAAATTCTAATTTCTAGCAACTTTTGAAAAGTATGTCAAAAAGAAATGACCTTGGGATATTAATACAAACAGCTATAATAACCACTCACTCTGGATAACCTTTGTATAAATGACATAGAGACTCTGGGAGAGAAGAATAAAATTATGAAATGTGATGGCTAAAATTAGGTGAGATGGCAAATGAATATTGTGAATCTAGAAGATGCTTTCAGGCAGGTCTGTACCCATCCTTCACTGCACACTTTCTCCCCTCGCTTCCCACTGCCCCTCCCCTACCGCTCCCAGGTAGAAGCTGACTTCAGATGCAGGATGACACTCCAGAATCAAATGGAAACTGAAAACTAACTTCTCTTATTAGCACCTGTGTGGCAATATGTTTACTGCCTCTATTCAGCCCTGAGCAACTGCTAGGAAAGCCAAAAAGAGGGCAAGAGCTCTATTCATCTAATTACTTCAGCAGAAGAAAAATGTGTTAATTAGCTGACCTTAATAATTCATATATATCCCAACCGAGAGATCATTAGGCTTAGCACAAGGCCTGGCATCTGAATAAAGGATCATTGGATGCTCTCCGGGACGACCTCATCTGGGAGAGGTGATCTATTTTTGTTTTCTCGAGAACAAATCTACCACCTCCAAAATAACGGAAGAACAAATTACAGGTTTGCTATAATACTTTGATTCCTCCAATTTCCGCAGCCCTTCTGGGGGACGTGAACTATTTTTAGAATCATGTCATTCTAACACATTAATTGAATTTCATACACTGGTTGCTGATTGGGACATTATACGGTAAAGGAGAATGTGGCTGTGTGTCCTTTATAGATGTCCCAATCAGAAATAGGAGGGACAACAGCCAGGCTTGCTTTTCTGGGTAGTTAATAGAATCATTCAAAGCCATTTCCTATCAAATAGGCTATTACATAGATACCAGCCAAGAAAACCATTCAACAGGCTTTGGAAGTCAGTGTAAGAAAGAGATCTTTTTATTCTCAAGATAATGGGACCTCTAAGCAGGTACACTGTTTATAATTTTCTTCCTGGGGTCTTAGGGGATAATGGGATAGCGGGGGCGGGGGGAGTGCAGTGAGACCCACTTTAAGTCCAGAAATTAATCATGGTGCATTTGCTATAATGACAAAGCCATTATCCAAAAGTTTATTAAATAATTACACAGCCATTATAGACAGAAAAGCACACAAGTGGAGGCTGGGAGTAGATTTTACAGAGGACAAACAAAAACGAACAAAGAACAGCAGGAGGCTCTCCTGCAGGTCAGCTAGACGTGGCGGTGATGACAAGGATGCAGCTGACTGTGGCAGCAGGGAGCAACACCTGCACCCTGGCAGCAACTCCAGCTGGTCAGGCCACAGCAAGGCCCAGGGTGGCAGCACAACCAGAGGATGCCCTGCCACAGGCCCCCAAGAGGTGGGAATAGGCTGAGGGTACTGCCAACATGTAGGACCCTGCTTATATTAGTTTCCTAAAGGCACCTGACTGCTAACCAGGAGGCTGGCGGTTCAAACCCATCAGCCACTCCTCGGAAGGAAGGTTGGGCAATCTACTTCTGCAGTGATACTGCCCAGGAAACCCAAGGAGGGGTCACTGTGAGTCGGGGCCAACTCGACAGCACATAACAACAACAGGACTGTCATAACAAAACACCACACACTGGTGACTGATGAGAACAGAAATTTATTGTCTCCCAGTTCTGGAGGCTAGAAATCCAAATCAACCGTCAGCAGGGCCATGCTTCCTCAGAAGTCTCCAGGGAAGGGCCCTTGCTCTCATCTCCACCAGCTTCACATGGGCACTTTCCCACTGTGTGTGTCTCTGTGTCTCTTCTCTTTTATAAGAACATCTTCCCAGGGACTTAGCTTGAAATAGGATCTATCCTTCTCCATTTTGACCTCATGTAAAGGTAACTGATAATATCTTCTAAGACCACATTTTCAAACAAGGTCACACTCACAGATAGAGGACTCAGACTTCAACCTAACTTTTTTTTTTTTTTTTTTGGGGGGGGGGGGGGACTACAATTTAATCCATAACACCTCTCCATTGTTTTCTGTGCCAAGGAAGAGATTTGAGTAGATGGGAGAGGACTCAATCTTCAGGCATCAGAATCTGCCTACTCTGGTTCAAAGCCCAGTTTTGTGACCTTAAAAAAACAGTTGTCACTTAGTGAACTCCAACTCATGTGACCCCATGTATGTCAGAGTAGAACTGGGCTCCATCACATGGTTTTCAATATCTGATTTTTCTGAAGGAGATCATCAGGGCTTTGTTCCAAGGTGCCTGTGGGTGGACTCAAGCTGCCAACCCTTCAGTTAACAGCCAAGGGCATTAACCTCTTGCACTATCTGGGAACTCCTCTGTGACCTTGGACAACTTATTTAACTTGAAGCCTATTTTCCCATCTATAAAATAAAGTTGCTTAGATAGTACCTGTTCATAGGACTGTTAGGAGGATTGAATGAGACAGCACACTACCTGGTACACAGTACACATCAATGTGAGTTAGCTACTGTCCTGGGATTGCAGAATCAGTGAGGTAAGGGCAACTGCGGACATTCATCCGTAATCTCCTCCCTGCTAGGTTTTACTTTGTGTATCCATGAATTGTGATGCACATTTTCAATCCTGACAGCTGAAATTACTTATCTGAATAGCTGATTCACAAACATCACAACTCTCTTCAAATCTTTCTTTCCATGCCACTGCTTCATAAATCTCTCCAGGCTTGTGACTCTTCCATCAGCCCTTCTCTCTGCACCTTCCTCACTCTCTGCATCTCCATCCATCTCCACCCACTCCCTTCACTCCCAGGGAGATGCCTTCTCCTTCTTGTCCTTTCTGTTTGCTTCCCCCACCTCAGCTATAAATCTTCCTTGCTCTCTAGCTGTTCTGCCTAGAGCAATCTCCCATTGTGGGCCTTCCCTTCCTTTCTTAAGCCCCCTCTCATCCTACCTTCTCCTCAAAAGCCCATCCACATCCAATTATAGTGAATGAAAATAGGAGCCAGGTTCCCACTCATACCTAAACATCATCAACTAACTTCTAAGCCTAACCCACCCACAGCTGATAAAAATAATCCTTTAAAAAACAGAGTGAGTCATATTAATCCAACCCCTCCTCATTGTACCACAAGGAGCTCTGTCTCCAAGTCCTACGCAGAAACACAGCATGTGCAAGACAGGGAGGTCTGCAGAGATAACAATTCATGAAAAAAACTGCCAGGGAGGTGGGCTGGGCCTCTTCACCTTCTCTGCCCTGCACTGTGTCTTCCAGACACTCCCAAGGAAAAACAGAGGTAGAGCTCTCAATTCTTCTGCAAACCCACAGAAAAAAAAGCCACACCATGCAGGTTATCCCCTTCTCCCTCCACCACTCCTATCATCCTGGGAGGACTTCTAGGATTACCACCACCTATTTTAGAAGCAGAAGCCAATATATATGTTGAATCCAGTGCAGCAAGGCACAAATTTTGGTGAGAGAAGCTCTTCTGCCTTTTACCCAACATCATGCTATCAGTCAAGACAGTGGTAGACCTTGTGTTTGCCCACCCATCTTCTCTGTTTCCTTTGAGCAATTACTCCTACCCTGTTCCATATGATTCTTATAATGTGACCAATGAAAACTAGCACACAAAGTAACAAAAATAACACCCATTTGTCCAGTACCTCATCACCTCACAGTACCTCATCACCCTGGCAACAGTGATAGTCTAGAAGTAGGCACATGACCTAAGGTGAACCAATCAGAATCTGTCCCTACACTGACATATAGACTCTGGGAGAGACGCTTTTTCCTGGGGTTACCAAACTGGAAGAATGTTTCTATGGTACTTTTGGTGGCTGTCTTCCTTATCTCATTAAGATGAGATGTCTGCAGGAGGAGGCCAACCCCAGAGGGGAGGGAGAGTTGAGAGACTGAAAGAGACCTAGCCCTGGATCCTGCCCAGCTGAAAGGTTTATCCCCCTCCCCTACCCCACCCTTTCATCATCCCAGTTATAGGAGCCCTTATTACTTTAACCCAATTACAGTGTCCATCCTAGTACTTGGAACTAGAGCTGAGGTTAAGCTAACTTGCACCTGTATGGCAGCATCTATGACACATAGTGACCAACCTGATCTCTGTTAAGGAGCTCTGGTGGTGCAGTGGTTAAGAAACCAGTGAAAAGGGCTGCTAATGAAAAGGTCAGCAGGTCGAATCCACCAGCTGCTCTGCAGGAGAAAGATGAGGCAGTCTGCTTCTGTAAAGATTTATAGCCTTGGAAACCATATGGGGCAGTTACTCTGTCATAGAGGGTTCCCACTCGATGACAGTGGGTGGTTAAGTCCTAATTGAATTTCCACTTAGGCAATTCTGGGAGAAGAGTCGTGCGGAGGGGGCAGTGCTTGGTGGAGGACAGAGGGATAATAAAAACGATCATTTAGAGTGTGTGAGAGGCAGGCTCCATGCAATGTGGGAAATGATGGCCAGTCCTGGGGGTGGGAGGTGACCAAGCAGCTAGCCAAGATTAACTGGGAATTTTCTTAACCATCAGGAGGGTTTGCTTGCCTTTCTAGGCCTCCTTCTCAAGAAGCTCCTTGTCTCCACTTAAAACTATGGTGAGGATATGGATGAGTCCCTGCATGGTTCAAATGCTTAACGTGGTTGGCTGCTAACTGAAAAGTTAGCAGTTAGAGTCCACCCGGAAGGAAGATGGGGCAATCTACTTCCGTAGTGATACTGCCTTGGAGACCCAAGGAGGGGTCACTATGAGTCGGGTCCAACTCGACGGCACATAACAACACAACAACAACAGAGGCTCATCAGAAGAATGCATGGTGATCTACTTCTGAAAAACCAGCGGCTGAAAACCCCATGGGGACAGGTGTACTCTGACACATAGGGGGTCACCATGAGCTGAAGCCTACTCAATGCCAACTGTTCTGGGTACGGGTAATGCTGAAAGACAGGATAAGGGCTCATCTCCTTCCCCCACTTGGAGCAGGCTTTTGCGGGTCCATTCCTACAAGGAGGGTAGACATTAGACAATGGCTGTGATTTGCAGCCTTTCAGGAGAAAGAAAGACTCAATGCTTCCTGTCCTCCCAGCCAGGATGGGGAACAGTGCTGCCCTTGTCTCCTGCCTTAGCCCATCATGTTACCTCCCCAAGAGCTTGTGCGGGTTTGTTTTCCAGGCTCCAGGAACATCTGCTCGGGGCTTTGCAGAGTCCCTGCCCATCCCTGGCTTTAGCTCTTACTGAATTTACGATTTTGCTGTCATCATCAAGAAAGTTCTGGGCAATTCAAGGACTGTAGATGTGAGGCCCAGGGTTCTTGGAAAATTCAGCTTGGTAGGGGGAAACCCAGAAAGCAGAAGGTACCCAGGGGAGACATTTAGTTCTGTTAATCCCCAAAGCATTTTTACAAAGAAAAAGTGAGGCAAATTTAGGCTAGAATAAGTAAGGGACATTACAAACAGAAAGCTGTATGGGTCTACAAGGAAAATGATCATTTGGAAATTCCTAGGAGCAGCCAATCTGAGATCTGTAAACTGTGGACCTCTGAGTAAAGACAAAATTAGCTGGTAGCTAGCACTGAGATTAAACAGATTACAAATTGAAGTGAGGGTCAGAATACTCTGAGAGAAAAGAAACCTTAAAAATGTCATTGATTAAAAAGTAATGTGGTAAATAAAATGTTCTTACAGGATGATGGAATGGCCAAACAGGGTGACATGTTTGTTATTAGAGGCACATATGAAGAGGAGTTCCTCCAAAGTGCTTGGTGGTGGGAGGAGGACTGTTCAGAGTTTACTTTCCTAACCTGACTCTTGCCAAGCAGTGTCAGTAGAGGTTCCTGGGGCCCTGGAAACTCCCTCTACCCTCTCTCTTCAGGGCCTTGTTTGCTACCAGCTACCCCTCCCACCTTTACCCCTGGCCTCCCCCTCCCCCACCTTCCAGGCCACTGGTACAGGTTTGCTACTACTACCATTCTAAGGACAGTTAACATTCTTGGATGATGGACCATCATCTCAAACACTAAATGAATGAGCATCTCCTGTCTTCCTGTCCTTCTCATCCAATTCAGGTCTACTTCTGAATGTTATTTTGGACAATAACACTTCTATTCTCTCAAACACCTGGATTTGAAAGAATCAAGTTACTTTTCACTTTTCCTTTATTCATCCTGTCTCCAAACCCTCCCTCACCAGGCAGATACAATGAATTCAATCAATTCTCCCTTCAAAATCTTTCTGCCATCTCAAATTAGAGTTTCAGAAAGTGTACACTGGAAACTATAGACACATGTATCCAACTGTGTTAAAAAGCAAAGATGTCACTTTGAGGACTAAAGTGTGCCTGACTCAAGCCACAGTATTTTCAATCATGTCATATGCATGCAAAAGTTGGACAATGAACAAGGAAGACCAAGGAAGAATTGATGCCTTTGAATTATGGTTGAATTATGGTGTTGGTGAAGAATATTGAATATACCACAAACTGCTGGAGAACAAACAAATCTATCTTGGGAAAAGTACAGCCAGAATGTTTCTTAAAAGCAAGCATGGTGAGACTTTGTCTTATGTTCTTTGGACATGTCATCAGGAGAGACCAGTCCCTGGAGAAGGACATCATTCTTGGTAAAGTAGAAGGTCAGTGAAAAAGAGGGAAACCAATGAGATGGAGTGACACACACTGGCTGCAACAATGGGCGAAAACATAGCAACAGTTCTGGGGCTGGTGCAGGACTGGGCAGTGGCTCATTTTCTCATATGAGTCATAACTGACTTGTCTAATAGCAACGACAATCCAACTGCCTAGAATATTTCTCTTGATCTCAGAGTTTGCTCACCATCATCAAACTAGAGCTTACCAACTTTCCCACAAGCTTGCCTCTTTCCAGTATTCTTCCATCTCAATGACAGGCATTCTCACCTACCCAGGGACCAGAGCCAGGAATCTGAGGGCAATCCTTGTCTCCTCCTACTCCCTTACCCCTCATCTAATCATCACCAAGCCCAACTGACTCTACTTCCTCATAATGTCTCTCCATTCCTAACACTGCTCCTCCGGGAGGTCATCACCATCTCTCAACCAGCATACAACTTCCTGTCAGCTTCTTCCTGCCTCATCTCTTGGGCCCTTCCAATCCATTCTCCACAATGCAACCAGACTGTTTGCTTTTAATAAAGCATAAATCATATCTCGTCACTCTTTCTTAAAACCCTTTAATAATTTCCCACTGCTATACACGATCTACCTCCCACACACTATCATTATACTCCTCTCTAGGTTCATCACTCACCACTTCCTCCTCAGAGTCAATGCCTCAGTGATTCTGAATTTCTTCCAGTTCCTCAGTGCACTTTCTCTCACCTCCAGACCATTGCTCATCTTATTCCTTCTGTCTAGAATACCATTCCCTCTACTTTGCCTAGCTAATTCCTATACATCCATTAGCTCTGCTTAGAGTTCAATTCTTCTGGAAACTATTCTGTGGCACATTATATTTTCCAAAGATGTCACACAATCTCTCTCATACTACATGTTATTTGGAGCCCAGAGTCACACATAGGGATTCAACTATTCAGCGGCCATCAAGCTGTGAGGAAGCCCAGGTCACATGGACATGCTTCCCTTTGCCCAGATAACAGACATGTGAGTGAAGGTCCCTCCAATGAGTTTACTATGTCACTGTGTTTTGAGATAACTTGTCACTCAGCACTGTTGTTGTGTTGTTATGTGCTGTCGAGTCAGACCCAACTCATAGTGACCCCTCCTTGGTTTTCTGAGGCACTATCACTACAGAAGTAGATTGTCCAACCTTTCTTCTGAGGAGTGGCTAGTGGGTTTGAACTGCCAGCCTCCTGGTTAGCAGTCAAGTGCCTTAGGCATCATACTACCAGAGCTCCCACCACTCAGCACTAGTAACTGCTAAACCTTTCCTGGCCACACAGGTCTGGATTAGGCTTTCCTTCCCTGGACTCCCATAACATCTTATACCTTTCCCATGAGCACAATAAGCTGGTGATACTATATC
>NW_006921594.1:5621042-5626892 GCF_000298275.1 Orycteropus afer afer
AGTATAGCAAGAATTATGGAGCTGGCTCAAGACCAGGGGGTGTTTTGTTCTGCTGTGCACAGGGTCGCTATGAGTTGGAGATGACTCGACAGCACCTAACAACAACGCAATGGAGTCAATTCTCTGTTCCATAATGTCTGGGACCTCAGTCAGGAAGACTTGAATGCTTGGGGTGACTAAAATCATTGGAGGGTGATCATTGCAGGGAGCACCTACATGTGGCCTGGGCTTCTGCACATAGGTTAGAATTGACTCTATAGCAACAGTTTATTACATCATTATGTTTTGGGGTAATTTTCTATCAGCACTAATAACTGCTATACCTTCCCTGGCCATACAGGTCTGCATTAGGTTTCCCTTCTCTGGAATCCCACGTTTCCTATCCTAACTTTCCACACTGAATCACCATTGCCAGTTTACTCAAGTCTAGATGTAAGTGTCTAAAGGCAGAGGCCACATTTACTTTATTTATCTCTATGTCCTCAGCATTCTGCACAATGCCTGGTACAAAGTAGGCAAAATGCCTAATTGTCCAGCAAATCTTGAATAACAGGGAAGCCACGAGAGCATAAGAAGATTTGTCCAACGCATCACACAAGCAAAATAACACAGAACATTCATTGAGTGAATCAGATGGGCTGTTCTCATGTATGAAGGGCAGTACCTCTGATCAATGTGGGGCTAACAGGGGCCTAGGCCAATTCTACTACAAAAACAGACTTCAATTTGTTCATTTCTCATGAAAGGAAGACAAGCTGTGGCCTGGAAGACTCAGGTAGCAGAAATGCTGAAATGTCGGGGCTATGGCTCTCGGTGACAAATTATACTGTGAATTTGGACCACAAAGGGACTCAGAGAGTGAAACAATATCTGGTCGACCTTTATCTGAAGCCTGAAATTAATTATTAATCATAGAGCCTGACCCAAATCTATTGAGGTTAGAGCTAAATCCAGCTTTCAACAAAGGCCTTTACAATGCTCAAAAGATCCAAGGAAAAAGGCCAGGGTATCACACAGGAGGATGATTATGGCATCAGGAAGATTCATTCACTAGATGAGGAAAAACTAAAGGAGTTTAAGGAGCAAGGTTTTATTCTAGGAAACTGGATGGAAATATAAACACTTTAATTAATTGGTCAAATAAAAACAAACAAACAAACAAAAAACCCACAAAAGTTATTTATTCTTATTTCCTGTTAAAACTGGAGATAATAGATAAAAATATCTTTTGTGATATAGAAAATAGTTATTATTATCAACAGCAACACTGAAATCAATCAGAGTAGGGAGTCTGAACATGAGAATGAATATTTCCCCAGGGGTTATTTATGACACCTAGAAATTTGATTTAAAAAAACTATTTTGACAAAAAAGAATGGCCCTGAAAGCCTAGTGGGATTTTCCTCCCTCCAGTCCCCTGAATTTTTTTCTCAGAAGCACTAATGTAAAAAGCAAGTTGCTCATAAAATAACCAATCATGACAAATGGAGGAAGGATGGATTTGCTAAAAGATACTCCAAAATCAGAGAAGACTGGGATCTCACAGAAGATTAAGAAGGTTCTTTAAAAAGTAAATGATGTTAGAAAAATTTGGATTTCCTGAATACATAAAACAGGGACACGATAGAAAATTTAACAGGTACAAAAGGGTGTAATACACAAATGTACTCTCTAAACTTCCTTTAAAGCCTGGTTTTCTTCTGAAAATTTAGAATCCTTGAATTGCCTTATTTGGGGCCTACTTCAAGAATAGCATTAGAAGTGATTTTCTATTTTTCTACCAAGACAAAAAATCTATTCAATCACTATATAATGTTTTTATTATTACAGTCACTTTCTATTTTAATTCAACTCTTCTTAATTAAGTTACTTTCCCTCCCCACAACACTTAAGACTTATGACCATGGCAAAATCCTACCACCTAGTGGAAATACTTTCCACTCTCTATTCTAAATTCTAAAAAGGATTATTTTTAGAATTTGGAATACATTAGCTGTTAGCCATTAGCTATATGTGTAGATCACTCTTAGAACTTATTTTTAAGGTAATGAGCTGTTAAAATATTTCTAATCGTCAACAATTGTATAAATTTTGGCCACAAAGACTTCAGCAATGTTACCATTTTTACTTAAAATTAATAGCAAACCCACTGCCATCAAGTCAATTCTCATGAAGACCCCAAGTTTGCAGAGAACTGTTTTCAAGGCTATGAACTTTCAGAAGAAGATCACCAGGATTGACTTCCAAGACATTCTGAGTGGATGTGAACCACCAAGTTATGCATTAGTCCATGTGCACTAGTCAGAGATTACCATACCTCTGTACTGTTTTGTCATTGTGTGTTAATCTTGTTTCCCTACTTAGAATTAAACTGCATGAGGGGTCTGAGTGGTGAAAAGATGCTAGAGCTTAATAAATTCCTACTACTCCACTAGAGAGAGCTCTGGTGGTGCAGTGCCTAAGGCATTAGACTGCTAATCAGAAGGCTGGCGATTCAAACACACCAGCCACTCCACGGAAGGAATGTTGGGCAATCTACTGCAGTAGTGATACTGCCTCGGAAACTCAAGGAGGGGTCTCTATGAGTTGGATCCCACTCGAGAGCAGTGAGTTTGCTTTTTGGTTTACTCCACTAGAAGATACTTTGCAGCAGAGGCCTAATAAAACCGTCCCCTTGTACAGACATTCCTAAAAGTGAGATCAGAGAGGCTTCTCCCAAAGAAATTCCAAAATCACAAAAGAACTATGAGATCACACAAGAGCCATTAGAAAACCTCCACTTGGCCTCAAACGCCTCCACTCTCCTTTTTCTTTGAATAACAATAAAAATAATAGCTACTCTCATTTAGTGAGTGCTTATCAAGTGCTAGACATCATCTTGTTCAATGTTCACAGTAACCCTGTGGTGTAGATATGATGCCTATTTTATAGATGAGGTGACCCAGATTCGGAAAAAGTAACTTATGCAAGTGAGGTGACTCAGCATGTGAGCAGCAGAGCCAGACTCAAATGTGTGTCTTCCAACTCCAGAGCCTATGGTCTTCCCCACGGTCTATGTGGCCTTCCAACCTGGTGGCCATGTCCCCTAGATGCAGTCCCCAGCTCTGCTATGTCTGACGCCTAGTTAATTCTCATTCTAGCATCACACACACACACTATATATTTTTCTCTTTCTTCCCTTCAAATTGACCCCATCCCTTGAAATAACCAACTGCCACCAGGTGTCCCTCCTCTCCTACTAATGAACACCACTTTGCTTTAAATTGCAATGCAGGCAGCTTGTCGACTCTTCCCACTTTAATTGAATTAAATAAATTCACATTATTGAGCAATGTACTATGCCCTGGGGATGCCCAGACCAGAAAGTCATAGAAAGGGTACAATACAAGTACACAATTACAAGGCAAAATGAGAGAGGTTCAAATGAAGTTCTAGGCTCAAAAGAGAGGGAAACTGCATCGAGTTAATGGGGAGACATTCTTGAAAGACTTTTGTGACTTCTACCAGTAATTAAGGGAAGAATCTAGGTTTTCTATCATCTCTACTGAATTAATTGGACATAAAGAAGGTACTAGAAAAAATACTAAAGCCTGCCTAATATCCATTCCATCACTTTTTTTTTTTCTGAATCCATAACTATTTTTGAGCCCCTAATGTATTCAGACCCACCAGCCATTCCCCAGAAGAAAGGTTGGGCAATCTACTTCTGTAGTGATACTGCCTCAGAAACCCAAGGAGGGGTCGCTATGAGTATGATCCAACTCCAGGGCAGTGATTGCATTTGCAAGTATAATTATAAGGAGCTCTAGTGGCGTGGTGGGTAAGACATTTGGCTGCTAACCAGGTCAGTGTTTTAAACCCACCAGCTGCTTCGAAGCAGGAAGATGAGGCAATCTACTTCCATAAATATTTACAGCCTTCAAAACCCAGTGGGGTCACTATGAGTCAGAATTGACGCGATGGCAGTGGATTTGTTTTTTTATTTTAAATGGACATATGGTAATTCAGAAATTGGCCCCAACTCATCGATATTAAAGAAATGTGCTATGTTGGAAAGGAAGAGTAGAATTCTAATTTAGTCTGTTTGTGGTGATATTTTAAAATCATGTTAGGTCATGAAAAATTGGACACTTTTAGCATATGAGAAGGCATAGTTAAATTATTAACTGTTTTTTAAATTGTTTGGTCTGCTCCATTTGTTCTTCAGATAATAAATGCTATGTGGCAGCAGCACTCTGCATTCAAGGAGAATGTTCCTGATGGAATGAGCTTGTTACAATCCATTTCTTCTGGATTCATGCATGAATAATGAATCATGTTTCAAAATATAAAAGAGGATGTGAGAGTCAGAGAAGGCCAGGATACAAAGAAAAATTAGGAGCATAACTTCCTTTCCCCAAATTCAGGGCATTGCTGCTCACAGTCCATTCATTCATCTACCTGGGAAGATAGAAATATCATGTTCTCACACAATGACGCCTTGCAGGGGGCTCTCTAGTTCACACCATGGCTGCTTTGTGTGCCCCTTTTCACCTCTATATCTTACTCCCCACATTGCTAGCCTAAAAGCAAATGCCCGCAGAAAAGTTCCTAAGCAGTCTATCAGCCACATCAACCTGCAAGGAAAAAATCAAGACAGAAAGAAGGGATGGAGTCAAAGAAAAAGCATCGTTGGCTTTCTTCCGGACCAATTATGTAATGTCTTACAGGTCCAATTTTATTTCTCTTCAGTGGTGGGTATAATTCAAGAGTAACATAAGTTTCAACCAAATTGACTCTTTCGCAAAGACAGAACACTCAACTTTAACATTTAAGACATGTTTTATTCTCTTTGCAGTTTTTAGAATTGCACTACACCGAGAAATAGCTAACTCACTGCTCATTTCAACTAGGTTTTTCCTCCTTGGGTGCAGAGGTTTGAATTAATCAGCTGCAGTTCATGGTGCAGGATGGTCTTTACCTTTGATTAATTATTGTATATTTTGACATTGATTTATTGTATTTTGTAACCCAGTGTCTCTGAAGAGCAGAG
Organism: Orycteropus afer afer; assembly: GCF_000298275.1. NCBI lineage: Eukaryota > Metazoa > Chordata > Mammalia > Tubulidentata > Orycteropodidae > Orycteropus > Orycteropus afer. The sequence goes on from NW_006921594.1 coordinate 5,626,075, forward strand.
CTGTTGCTAAGTCACTTAAACTATTGTATCAAAGAGAAGGGACATCTGACTATTCAGATATTATTCTCAATACCTAGGAACATCCATATTCTCTATCAAAGAACTAGAAATTTTAAGAGAGGATCTTCCTACTGAAAACAAAGAACTTGGTGGATTCTGAGATAATTGGTAAGGGTGGAGCTCAGGAAAGGGCAATTGTAATGTACAAGCAACCTCCTAGCACTACTTTTCTCAATCTGCCCCTCCCAGGCCTTCCTGGGCAGTTAGTAGAGCAGAGCCCTTGCCTGGGCTCTCCTCAGATTCCTTACTCTTCAGGGTACGCCAGGTTCTTGCTCACAACTCTTGCTATCAGAATAACCTTCACTGGTCCTTCAAAAAAGTTAAATCACCCTTTAAGTTGGAGCCTAAGACAAACACATTGAGGAAACTGGGACTGGAAGAGAGGAAGTAGGGGATGGGATGAGAATGAGGAGAAAAATGAGATGAAGTGAGGGAATGGAGTTGGGTCCTTCGGTGAGAGACTGTTAGTGTGCCCTGGGTATTAAAATCAATGCCCCCAAATGGTGAAATAGCCCCCATCTTTAATAATGTGGAGCAGCCTGGGACAAGAAGGCTTGGCTTCCCAGTGTGGCTACTGAGCTGCCACTCAGGACGCACAAGCCCTTATGCGGGACTAAACGAGGGTCATCCAGCCATGACTGACTCTGTCGGTGGACTCCAATCTCCAAAGAAAGACTCTTTGGTCAAGAACAAAGCAAACCAGGAGGTTTGAAAATAAAACAAAACAATTGCCTTGTTCTTGCCAACAACAGCCTGGA
>NW_006921594.1:5626992-5627533 GCF_000298275.1 Orycteropus afer afer
GTTCTATTTTGAGTGACTTCTGACCCAAGGGGCTCATCTTTCTGCACTGTGTCAGACAATGTTTCTGAGCTATTCATAAAGTTGCCCAGTAATGTATCAGACAGTGTTTCTCTGCTATTCATAAGGTTTTCCCTGACCAATTTTTGATAAGTCAATGGCCTCCTCCTTCTTCCTAGTCTGTCTTAGTCTGTAAGCTATGTTGAGACCTGCATACCATGTGCAACTCTGCTGGCATCTGAAACACCTGGGGCAAGCCTCACAGCAACATACAAGCCCCACAGAATGACAAACTGACAGACAAGTTTGTCTCTCTTAGCTGTTGGAAACCTCTGTTCCCTCCCCTTACCTAATTCCTACCTGGAACCTGCCACTTTGTGGTCACTGGCTGCTCCCTCCCTTTCCTGACTCTAGGGGCTTGGGGCCTAGTCTTGCCTCCCTCCCCTTTTCCTGGACATCCTGCCCCTCTGGAGGTCCCCAGCCTCTCCTGCTCCCTCCCTTTCCTGGCTCTAACGGGCTTGGGGCCTAGCCTTGCCTCCCTCCC
>NW_006921594.1:5629842-5631327 GCF_000298275.1 Orycteropus afer afer
TGTAAGAAAACAAGTCAGGTTCCAAATATTCCTAATTACTGCTTTAGTTGACTAAAGGCCACAGATCTATCTATTTCTTCTGGATTAATCAGCAAGACATGAAAGGACTTATTTTCATGAGAAGCAAAGTAAATTAAGTTTATATAATTATACATCAAAATAAAACACACACAACACAGAACAGTTGGGCCACCCATCCTTCAAGACCTTGTCCAACATCTATTCCTCCCTGAGATCCTTCCTTATCCCCATGCCCACTCTACCCCACAACCCAGAATTGATTCTCCTCTGAAATCCTCCTAGAGCGATTTCTAGGCTTCTCTCTTACAACATTTATCATTTTTTATCTTCTACTTTATTTATATACATCCCCTTTGTCCCCCACTTGAATGTAAGCTCCTCTAAAGTAGGCTGGTTTGCCCAGAGTAGCAGCTCAACAAACACTAGTTGAAAGAGCTAAGCTTTCTCTTTGACCCTCCACCATACACATACCTACTACACACATGCTTTCATAGCAACCACCAGACAACAACTAGCTCTAAAGTCCACCCAGCCCCATCCTGGGGGAATTATGAGTCAAAGACCAAACAGCTGAACAGAATCCTTTTTATTGAAGAAAATAGTCATCTGTTTCCCTTCAACACAATTTAATTAAGTAAAACTCATTTTTGCAGGAATTTGCAAACATGCACAAGGCATCATGAATCTGATCAGCACAATGAAGTTGTTCTAATAGCAAAAGTTCTTCTGAAGAGAAGTTACACATATGAGCTGAACTTTCTTGCTTACTATCAATTCTCCTCCATGCCAGCCACCCTTAACCCCTTTAAAGCTGAAGGACACTACCTTTAAACAAGGCTAGGACAAGTTTGCCCCTTTCTGACTGCTATTCCCAAACCCCCATGCCTTGGAGTAACTCCCATCCTTGCAGCCGAAAGAAGGTCCCAAAGCTGGGTTCTCTATCCAGATAATCTGTTGCCTGAGCAAATGTACTTTCTCAGTTATTAACTCTGTCAGCTCCCAGTAACAAGAGGAGAAACTTCAAGTGTTCACAGTTGCTCTTGGAAGACAATTTCACTAGTTCTGTTCAGATCCCAGTTGGTTAAGGCGCTTTATGATCATGCTGTTGATTTTCTTAAGATCATCTATGTCCTTTCCCTCAGCGGCCAATCTTCTTGACATATCGTCCATCTTGTTTCCAGTTTGAACTTCAAAATAGAAAACAGACTAAGTTACAGTTATTTCCAGTGTGTTCTGTCAGGATTCTTCAGAGCCCTGCACTGGTGCTCAGCTGAATGCTGAAAGACACTACAGGCAAATCCCTGGGCCGATATCCCACACAGCCCAGAAGCCCAGGAGAGAAATTGCTGAAGACTGAAGTTACCTACCAAGTGGATAACTTTTACCACCTCTCGGTGCCAATCAAGACTACCTTTGGCCACTCCACGCTGATTGTGGAGGAGAAAGACATGGCTGTGAGCAACG
>NW_006921594.1:5631822-5633054 GCF_000298275.1 Orycteropus afer afer
TACCACCAGAACTTCTTGCCTTTATCCCTGGAGGCTCTCAAATATGAAAGTATCAGTTTTAAGTTGCTGAGTGATCTCTCACAGCTGACAATGGAAACTGCTCATTGGAGACCCCGTTCAAGTGGTGCGCAGGGCCAGTGAGGTACCTGCCAGCCCTTAGATATGCCTCTGATTGCCCTGGAAGTGATTGCTAGGTTGTCTCGTTCTGAGATCCAGTCTCAGAAAAGGGTCTTTCCTCTCTTCATTTGGGAAAAGCCTTTCTTTGGGTCCCAAGCCATATTGATACAACTCTGCCGTGTCTCAATTACTAGCCCATAATGAACGGGTTAACAATTCCCCTCAGACCACTCTTGAGAGCAGAGGCACAGGACTTTCAAAATAAACAGAACCCCAGGCAATAAATAAGCCATGGGCTGGAAGCTTTGAGGTCTGCCTGTGACAGTTAAAACTTCAAGAAAAGAAGGGAAAAATCAGTACTTGATATTTGAGCTCCTTATCATTTCTACTTCAGGCAGGTTTTTTTCCAAAGACATTTTTCAGGAGCTACTGGCATTGGTAACATGCTACTGGGCTTAGCTGTTAAACTAACCTTGGAAGGTAAAGTAGCTGTTAAAAGTTCACCTCCCAGCCTTGAGCCAAATTGGCCACTCAGCAGCTGCTTCTCCCTCACGTCTGAAAATTATGTTGGCTGTTTATGGTACAAGGGATGACGGAAGAGTGAGCTTTGCTGCAGAACTAGACAGAGATACCACTTGCTTCTGGGACCAGTGTGAAGCCCAATTCAAGACATGTAGTCTCCTCTGGGGCAGCTCCTACATCAATCAAACACCAGCAGGAAGAGCCAGCCACGTTTGCCTGCCTTCCACATTCCACTAGTCTCAAAATGGTCCCATAAAAAGAAAAAGGGTTTCATGTGCAAAAAAGTTAGAGAAAAATTATATGCCAACTCACCTCTTAGAAATTCACAAGAAGAAAAGTTTTGAGTATTATCTAACCCAGCAATTCTGCAACTCATTGGGCCATTTAAAGAAAAGTTTTTACCAAGTTGCCCCTGATTCCATGTGTGTCAGGGTAGAACTGTGTTTCACAGGGTTTTCAACGGCTGATATTTTACAAGCAGATTGTTGGCCCTTTCTTCCAAGGTGCCTCTGGGTGGACTCAAACTTCCAACCTTCTGGTTAGCAGCCCAGCATGTTAAGCATTTGCACTATCTGGGGTCTCTCATTTGACCA
>NW_006921594.1:5635439-5636749 GCF_000298275.1 Orycteropus afer afer
GTTGCAGAAATATTTAATGTAGTACCTAAGGCATTTGACTGCTAACCAGAAGGCTGGCAGTTCAAACCCACCAGCCACTCCTTGGAAGGAAGGTTGGGAATCTACTTCCATAGTGATACCGCCTCAGGAACCCAAGGAGGGGCTGCTATGAGTCGGACCCAACTTGACCTCAGTGAGTTAGTTGAGTGTGTTTGTGACTCCTGACACCGGGGGCTTACACAGTGGGTTTGTGTCCCAGGAAGCCTGTCCTGGTTCCTCCCTGGGTTGTGCAAATGGTTCACACACCAGCATGCTAACTGAAAGGTTAGAGATTCGATTCCATCCGGAAGTACCTGGGGAGAAAGGTCAGGTTATCTACTTCTGAAAAATTCATCACTAAAAACCTGATGGAGCACAGTTCTACTCTGATACACATGGGGCTGTCACGAGTCAGAATCAGCCGGACAACAATTGGTTAGTTGATCAGTCGGTAGCCCTGTCCCACACCAAGCGGATTCACTAGAGGCATTTTGCTTTCCCTTCGTCTTTCAGTTTAAGCATTCATTCCCACAAAGCATTTACTCATTACAGGAGCAAAGCTAAACAACCAGCTGCAAAGTTAAGGGCATACAAGTAATGAAAAACATGTCAGTGTTACTTACCTATTAGAAATATCACAAAGGAAACCAGGGCCAGGCTGACAATCAGCACGATTATCAGCCCCACAAAGAACAGACTGTGGCTTCCGTGTTCTGAGTTAGTGCCCAGGGCTGGGCTTTTCTCCTCCAGAGCTAATGGGAAGCAAACAGGCAAGAGTCACCACAAAACCTCCTCAGCATGCAACCTGTAGCAGGCCTCAACAGTCCTCCCGGGAGAACACGGGCAATGTCAGCCCCCACTGCCCCTGCTCGCGCTGGAAAGGACTTAGAATCCCGGATGTCACTGGGCCAGGAGCTCATTGCCCGCTGCTCACCTTCCTCTCTATTGATGCTCAAAGAAGAAGCAGTTGTATCATCAGCCTAGAGCTGTTTGGAAAGTTTCTTGGAAGGTTTTGGTAGCACTGAAGTAGCAGGTTATTATTGATTTTTCTTTGGGGAGGGAATAAAGAAGTGAAAGGGTTAAGAGTGACGAAAACTCTATTGCCCTCTGCCCAAGGTGACCCAAGAGTAAGCAAAGCTGGACACCTACTCTGGTTGGAAGGCTGAGCACTCTGGGATAGCTCCCAGGGAACTCCTTTTATAATGGGAAGAATGAGTTACATCTGCATCTATTTAAAAAATGGCCCTGGTGTACCTTGGTTTTTTAAAGCTGTTGTCAGGAGGGACAACTCC
>NW_006921594.1:5637484-5644439 GCF_000298275.1 Orycteropus afer afer
TTAAGTTGACATTTTTGCCCAACATTTTAATGTTTTTTTTTTTTTACTGGGTGAATGTGATGACTACTTTTCTCTGTGATCTGTTATGAAATAAGACCCCTTTAGGAAAATGGGCACCATCAGTGACCTGGCTGTGGTCAGCAGAAAACAGAACAATAACCAAGAAGGCCAGAAACTCCATAATATCTTCTCAGCATTTTTGAAGACAAGAGTTCAAGTGTCACTTAGAGCCAAGAAAGCCCATAATCCTGTCAAGAGTTTAGAAAACAAAAGCAAAGGTAATCTAACAATGAACAGCATTTCCGGTCCCAAGCTTTTCCTAGCGCCAGCCCGCCCCACCACACCCACACATCCACATCAGCATTTGCTATTCTTAGGTGGCCTAGAAAGTGAGTAGGGCCTTCGTGGGCATACGCACGGAACAGGTGCTGCGATCCGGCCGGACAGAGGTTTAGTTTGTTTAAGTCATTTATGGAATCCACAACATAAAGCTTTCCATCTTCGTGAATGCCACGAGAGCCAGTGTCCTGGGAAGAGCGATTCATTGTGTCTGAGAGAAAACACAAGAAACACAAAGGCTTGGGCTGGGAGCTCACCTGCACGAGAGCTACCCAGCCGCTGCCGTTGGAGTCCATTCCCACGCATAGCGACCCCCACTGGGGTTCCAAGGCTGTAAATCTTGATGAAAGTAGATTGCCTCGTCTTCCTCCCGGAGGAGCAGCTGAGTTTAAATGCGCTGACCTTCCGGTTAGCAGCCTGACCCACTGCACACCACAGCTCCTTGCACTAGAGCCACAGCTAGCAGGAAGCTGCAAGCATATAAAGTACCGCCTACAAATATTATTTTCAACCTAAGTGTTTCGACTGGAAGAAATTTTCTCCCTTTATGGACAACTCTGTGACTTGTCTTTTTGCTTTGCTTGCTAGACATCTGAGTCAAATGTGTGGTCCAGTTTTAAGAACTGTCCCAGTTGCGGCGTAGTAGATTCTGACGCATGGAGACCCCGTGTGTCAGAGTAGAACTGTGCTCTGCACGGTTTTCAATGGCTGATTTTTCAGTCGATCACCAGGTTTCTCTTCCGAGGTCCTCTGGGTAGACTCGCTTTCCAACCTTTCATTAGCAGTCAAATGCGTTAACCATTGGCATCAACCATTTATGCCCTGCTTATCTGTATAAGGTCTTTCCTCTTCCCCATATTTCTCAACTCTGTGTTTGCTCCTGGGCTGGATTTTTTATTTTGTAATTTATTATTTTTTTTATTTTATTACATTCTTTATATTTTGGTGAGATGCCTCAAAGCTTTAGTACAAGAAGACTATGTCTAGATTTGTTGTTGTTGTTGTTGTTATGTGCCATCGAGTCAAACCTGACTCATAGCGACCCCTCCTTGGGTTTCCGAGGCAGTGTCACTACGGAAGTAGGATTGCCCAACCTTCCTTCCGAGGAGTGGCTGGTGGGTTTCAACCGCCAACCGTCTGGTTAGCAGGCAAGTGTCTTAGCCACTATGCTACCAGAGCTCCCATGTCTACATTTAGAAACGAAAAAAGAAAGCCACCGCCTTGGAGTCAATTCCCACTCATAGCGACCCCTGTTGTTCCAAGGTTGTAAATCTTTATGGAAGCAGACGTCCTCGTCTTTCTCCCACAGAGCAGCTAGTTAGTTCAAACTGCTGACCTTTTGGTTAGCAGCCAAATGCCTTAACCACAGCACCACCAGAACTCCTTGTATAAACACATAGAAAGATAAAAGTCAGCAAGTGAAGCTGGGACCAGATAGATTCTGAAAGAAAATGTTACTTTGAATCTAGTTGCATGAGGCTTTAATAAAACCGTGTTTTTTATTTTCCCCTCCAATTGACATATGACTTCTTACCCTAAAATGTCTGCTTTAGCTGTTAGCTGTTAGCTGCTAGCTGTGAATCCCCAAGCAAGCGTAGATACTGTAGAGAAATCCCGCAGCGGCTTGGAGTCTAGACCCCAGGACCTGAGGGCTCTTCCTCCGGAGTGTCCCTTAGACTGAGGTCATGTATTTAAATACCGAGGGTTGTGTTTTACAGTCATAATCTCCAGTGGCACCTCAAATGCAAGCCACACTGAAATGCCTGATGGATTAAAAGGGTCTCTTGGTGGCATGGTGCCTAAGGCATTTGACTGCTAACCAGAAGGCTGGTGGTTCAAACCCACCAGCCTCTTCTCGGAAGGAAGGTTAGGCAATCTACTTCGAGATACCTCCTTGGAAACCTAAGGAAGAGTCACTATGAGTGGAATCAGACTCAAGGGCAGTGAGTTTGGTTTGTTTGTTTGTTTTTCCTAGAAAACAGAGAACTGGTGGCCTTTTAATTATGTGGAAAAGAGGCCCTAGGAAAGCAAATTCCAATTAATATAAAATTTCTTTTGCTTATCTTATCTCTTTCTCAGATTTCAAAAAATGAGTCTCACAGTGACACTGGGTGTTTGATGGGAAAAGAATTTGAGACATACTCTAGTCCCACAGCACTGTTTTCCCAATGAGGAATCTGAACGCCTGAGATCGTAGCTTCAGTGAGCGGCTGAGCTGAAACCAGGCTGCTCGGTTCAGAGCTCGTGGCATTTCCTGTCGTGTTGTCCTTCTTCTCCAAATCCCTTCCTAGGCCTCATTCCAGACTCAGCTCAAGCATGACCTCCTCTAAGAAGAGAAAACTGACCTCTGCCTCCTCAGTGTCCTTAGTGCGTCCTGTGCACTTTCATCAGAGCATTTATATTTTATTGCATTTATTTGTTTACATCTTTGAGTTCCCCAATACCCTGAAAAAAGAGCCCTCGTGGCACAAACGGTTAAGCACTCAGCCATTAACTGCAAGGCTGAAAGATTGAACCCACTGGGCAGCTCCACAGGAGAGAGACCTGGTGACCTGCTCTGGTAAGATTACAGCTGAGAAGGTTACCCCGCGTTGAAGTGCTTCTCTGTCACCTGGGCTCACGGTGCATGGAAATCAACCTGGTGGCACCTGGCAGCACCAACACGCTGCACACTCCTGAGAGCAAGGCCCAGTCCTTGTCTTCAAATGCCCAGTGCCTGGTTTACAAGCCAGTAGCTTATGCTAAGTTAGAACACTCAAAACTATTTTATTTGCATGGAATTTAAACCAATTTTTAAAAGAATTTGAGTCAGTGAATAATAATTAAAAAAAAAAAAAAAACTCACTGCTGTAGAGTCGGTCCCGACTCATAGCGACCCCTCCTTCGGTTTCCAAGGCAGTATCTCTACAGAAGTAGATTGCCCCATCTTCCTTCTGAGGAGTGGCTGATGGGTTTGAACCACCAGCCTTCTGGTTAACAGTCAAATGCCTTAGGCACTGCGCCACCAGAGCTCCTTAATAAGTATTGTCATTGTTGTTGTTGTTATGTGCCGTTGAGCCGGACCTGAATCATAGTGACCTCTCCTTGGGTTTCTGAGGCAGTATCACTACAGAAGTAGATTGCCCCATTTTCCTTCCGAGGAGTGGCTGGTGGGTTTGAACCAGACTTCTGGTTAGCAATCAAGTGCCTTAGGCACTATGCTAAGTACACTAACTAAAATAAAATAGAAAGCAAAAGCGCACCTTGTGATGCCAACTTAGAATCTATCAAAGTCAGTGCTATAAACTTTGCTCCTAGACGTGGCAACACATGTTTACTTCCTGTTGCCATTTTTTTAGTACTTTTCATACACAGCTGCAGTGCAGATTCAAGAGAAAAGTAATCTGAACTAGAAGAATCTAAATTCAGAGGGATAAATTAGTCCACCTATAGAGATCTGGTGGCATAGTGCCTAAGGCACTTGACCACTATCCAGAAGGCTGACGGTTCAAACCCACCAGCCACTCCTCAGAAGGAAGGTTGGGCAATCTACTTTCGTAGTGATACTGCCTCGGAAACCCAAGGAGGTGTCGCTATGATTCGGGTCCGACTCGATGGCACATAACAACAACAACAACATAGAAAAACTGGGGGAAAAACTTCAGTCATTTTACTGAACAGTTTAAACGTCAATCTAAAATTAAAAAGTAGCCATTTCACCATAATATCCAAACCTACTACTACTTGTAAAAAAAAAAAAAAAAAAAAATAGGTGCTTCCAGAACCGAACCTACAAAAAACAGTGAGTTTGAAAATTCTTAGACCAACTAAATATTTTTCTTTAATCAGAGTTAAAACTAAAAAGTGTATTTCAGTTACCCTGAAATTTGATTTACATGAATGTACAATTCCCTGAGTGTTTAGGTAAGGTTCTACTATAGCATCTTAGATACTGGATTACTGAGTTCCAAATATACTTCATGGAGAGTTTCTAAAGGAATCACTTGAAGTGACCAAAAAAAAAAAAAAAAAGTAAAAGGGAACCAGTCAGCAGCAGATTAGAAGGACCTCGGGATGATTGCAGTCCTAATATTTTACAGATAAAACCAAGGCCCAAAAGTGTTATCACCGATTTCTAAGCTTTTCTTCTCTTAAGTATTTTGTCATGTCCTTATGCTTTATGATCCCCAATCTAGTATCTGTCCTGCGTTGTAGGCTGTGTGTCACATCACAGGAGCAGATTCCAAACGCAGCTTCTATTTTAGGCTTGGTGACTGAGCCTGGTTCATTTGGGGATGTCTGACTTAATAGTCTTGAGCCTTTGCTTCCCCTTTAAGAACATTAACTACACACTGAGGCTCAATCAGTGTTTACACAGAGAGGACTGTCTAGACAATCATAGCTACAGAAACTGACTTAAGAGCAGCCCAGTTAATAAATCTCCAAATTACGGGCCTTGCTACCCTCTTGGGCAACTCCATGTCCCATCAAAGCCGAAAGAACCAAGACAACAGTCTAGAGCAGCTGGAAGGGCTCTGAAAGTCTTCTTTGGGGTGAAGTCCCAGTGTAAATAGATCCTAGTTCAATACATTTTTTAATGAACTGCAACCTGCAAAGGGAAACTAAAGACCTAGCAGAGAAAACTGACTTGGTTGTGGTTCATGGTCTCCAATAGCCAGCGAATGACTTCTGGCAAACGGATACAAGATCACACGGCTGTCCTCCTGGGACCACAGTTGTCTGACTCCCAGTTGTTGCTATGTTTGGCATCTCCATATGAGGACATCTGGGAACAGCTAGCTGGCTAGAGAAGCCAGTGTTACTCCCAATTCTGCAGCACAGTCACTCGACCCTCCTTCCCACCCTATTGTGACAATCTGTTCTTTAGCTAAAACTGACCGAGGCAGCATCCTTGCCACAGAACCTTTGTCAATACTTGGAGCTGAAATAGGTAAGTAATTTCATTTTCTTCCTGTTTAGATCAATGCTAATGACTGATTCTTTTGGTCTATTCTTGTTGACTACCTGTGAGTAAATATTCTGACAAATAAAGAAAATTGTCCAGGAAAAATTGCTTTGCTCTTTATTTTTTCCCACAGGGGCTTGATGCCAAATCACAGAATTAACTCCCATCGGTACTGCTTGGCACAAAATATCAATTTGTATAACAGGGTTTAATTCAAAGCTAATAGGAAGCTTTGCTGAGTGAATCATGGTAATTTGGTCTTTAATTTCATTTCAAAGTCAGTGCCTCTTCACTTTCAGGAAGTCAACTTTACAATCAAGTCTAAATAATTTCTATTAAATTATTTAAAAGCACAGAACACATGCAACAAGAACGTTCCAGCCTTTCCACCGCAGTTCAGTCCCAGGAGGGTGATAGCATGCAAATTACTTACAAAAATATGAGGTTTGACTGCTAGGTTACCAGGAAAACAAAACAAAACAAAAAAAACCTAATTGTCCAGAAAAATTACAAGAAAACTTTTTACTGATTCTGTAGTTCTTTCTTTGCCTTCGTTCAGCACACTGGTGTACTTGTATAAGGCCCATAAACCCCAGCATCAAACTGTTGGTCTATATTTAGTGTTTATTTTAGCCAACCAGAATAAGATTACAAATACCTTTTAAAAAATAGCAAGGTTTTCAGTGAATATATTACAGAAACTGTGCTTTAAAAAATAAATAAATAAAATAAAACACTAAGGCCACATTCAATTGGTAACCGCCGAGGCTCTTATTGGACTGAAGTGATGTCCTTATGTGGATGAAGCTACTATGTAAACTGACACCCCGTTTCCAGCATTCTGCCTTCATGTACTCCCATATATAAACGTCCCGCAGCAGGCTGGACACCAATCCATTCTCTGGCAACCAACGAGAAGCAGATTGGAGCTGCCACTGTGATAGCTAAATCGCATAGGAGTCCAGACCAAGCAGAGAACTGCAGCAGAGACAGAATATGGTTGTGACAACCTCATTAGATGACAGCATGTTAGAGGACCTCTAGAGCATTCGATGGCTTCCAAGACAGTTTGTGAGTGGGGAGAGCTCGTGGCTACAGCCCTGCTTTGGGTGAGGGAAGACTTAGTCTCATTAGCTTCCTTTTCAAAGGATGTATTCTGTGAGGTTTTGTGCATCTTCAGGAATGAAACCTTTCTCTTAAGAGCTTCCCTGGCCCACATGACAAGGAGCTTCTGCCCTCTGGTGGGCACAAAAGATGCTACAACCCCAGACCACAGGGACAAACTGTCCCAGCAGGATGTTAAGAGTTAGGCTGTAAACTGATGTTGTTGTTGTTGTTGTTTATGTGCCGTCGAGTCAAACCCGACTCATAGCGACCGCTCCTTGGGTTTCCGAGGCAGTATCACTACCGAAGTAGCATTGCCCAGGCCTTTATAATCCTATGTTCCACTGCCGCTAGATGGATATCACTCATCCTTGAAATATTTTCCACATCAGCTAGATGTTTGCTCCACAAAATTTCCTTTACATTCAGTTTATTTAATAAATGGTGCTGGCAAAACCGGAGATCCATTTGCAGAAAAATGAAACAATATCTGTACCTCACACCACACACAAAAACGAACTCCAGATGGATCAAAGACTTGAATGTGAAACCTAGTACTATACAGTT
>NW_006921594.1:5645403-5646374 GCF_000298275.1 Orycteropus afer afer
CTGATCTGTCCTAAAACATTTATGCTGTATGTTTTGAATAAAAGTTTTTGTTTTTTTTTTCCTGAGCATTTACTGTAGACTCTTCTCTTCTGTAATTTTTCTTAAACCCAGGGGTATTTTCAAGTATTTCTTGTTTTTTCTTTCAAATATTGTATCTCAGTGTGTCTACATTCAACTCCCAGAAAATCTGGTAAATGACATCAGAGACTTAAGTCACAGATGCTGCTGACAGCTTCCAAGTTAATGCCTGATGCTCAAAATAAAAAACTTACTAGGCAGGACCATTTTAAGTTTCTTAACCAGCAAGAGTAACAAAGAAACAAGCAATGAACAACTGATCTATCACACACTATTTTACTAATTGAAAAAAAACTTTCAAACATTCTTGTTCATTGAGTCCCCAGTAACCCTTTGTCTAGCAATTGCCCAGCAATTTTATGAAAAAGGCACCTGTTTGTAAAATATGCTGATTCTAGAATTGCGTATTTATTTCACCTCCAAAACTCCAGTAAAAAGGCAGAGTGGAAATAAAAATCCCAAAATTTCAAGGATTAAAACAGGAAGAAACAACTCTTAGAAAAAGATCTCAACAGCAGTGGTACCTGCACCTCGGACCCCTGAGGCGACCACTGATGGAGTACTGACTGAGCCTGTGGAATTCAGGGGCTCAGGACTCAGGAGGCAACAGTGGCACATGGGGCAAATTTAATACTAGGAATAAAATACAATAGGAAGACTGGAAATTGTGCTGAGGAAAGCTCCCAGAAAAAGAAAGAAGAAAAAAATAAAACCAGAGGCTCAGTCAAGAAAATCCAGGAAGAAAAATCTGAGTCTCCAAAAGAAAACTGAGGACAGGGATCAATAACATACTTTAAAATCTAGCTAAGAAAGCCTGGTCCATGCCCAGGTTTGACTACTGTTAAGTCTTGAAGCAGTGAGAACAGCCACTCTGGATGGAGTCTGTTGTTGTT
>NW_006921594.1:5647964-5648892 GCF_000298275.1 Orycteropus afer afer
CTGGTTTGAAAAAGTACCCTAGGTGATAGGGGTATGTCTCCCTACAATACCCAGGCAGGCTGCCTTAGCCCTCACTATCACTGTTCGCTGTAGTGAAAGTATCAAGGAAAAAAGTCCATCAACTCTAGATTGAGGGTGTTGCTAATGTCATACAATTTTAGTCTAACGTTTTTCTAGTAATATAGTAAATCATAATGCATTGTTCAAAATGCTTTCAATTTTTCTTAAAATTTCCTCCGGGGGCAACCAAGCCGGGATATCCTGATACATGTCAGCAACTTGAATATTAGTTATATATTGCTACATTATTTCATCTTTAATGTTTCCAGGTAAACAATTAAAACTTTGTCTCTCCTCCCTACCAGGCTAGGTCATTTTTAATTCTGTGCCTAAAACCAATGTCTCTTCTACTAATAAAGAAGCACTTTCAGTGTGAAAAGATCTTTATTTCAAAGTAATAAAAAGCACAGTCCTGCACAGCAGATAAAATTAGTGTTACCACTCTGAGGTTAAGGTTAGTAACCTTTCTGGCATAAACTAATTCATCATGAACTCCCAACAGCCAGATTAAATGGCCTTTAAGAATAGATTTAAAATCTCATGGTATAATTCCTTTTGTCCACCCCAGGGACAAAATTAAAATAGGAAGGCTCTATTTAAAATACGGCAGCTTTTCCAGAGAAACCAGCTCCCGAAAATTGTATCCAGAATTCTTATTTGTCTAAGATCATATTTTATCCCTTGTATATGTATTTATCATTACAATCAATCAACATTTCTAGTAACCACAGTGTAAGAAATTTAACCTTGTGTTAATAGTTTTTCTCATCATGAAATCAAATGAAACACCAGATTTCCTTCTCTCTTCACAAACAGAATGACTAAATATTACAAACACTTTATTCCTATTTACTGATTCTATTTACAG
>NW_006921594.1:5650367-5651265 GCF_000298275.1 Orycteropus afer afer
TCAAACCCACCAGCCACTCCTGAGAAGGAAGGTTGGGCAATCTACTTCTGCAGTGATACCACCTCGGAAACCCAAGGAGGGGTCGCTATGAGTCGGGGCCAACTTGACGGCACATAACAACAACATATTAGTAATATTTACTACATACAATGTTAAGATGTATCTGTAAGTTTATATGCAATGTTTCCAAACCCCAAAGACAAATAAAAATCGGAATTATAAACATACATGATAAAAGGCAATAATAATGAAAACTAAAAAAATGAAGTATTCAACTTACATCAGAATTGACTTACAATGGAGTTGTCAGAATAGAATCCTATAGTAAGTTAGGGGCTATCTGCATATATATATGTGTGTATATTTTTTAGAGATAAAATTAAGCATTGTTAAAATATTAGATAAACATAAAATATTTAACACTAATGTTACAAACTGTGAGTGCTTCAATTTTCTCATTTACTAAATGAGTCTGGAGCTTACTAAGCAGGCCCAAAGGCTGGTACAAAGGCAGCACTGTGTATTCTTTCCAAATATTAAAAACTCCATAGACTACAACAAACAAAAAAGGAAAAGGATTTCAGTATTAAGATAGTGGGGTTATGGGACCAAAGATTTCATGAGAAACTCCTCACAACCTCAATGCAGTAAAGCTCCCAGCCTTTCAGTACGGCTTTCTGAGCATGAGGAACATCACTGGAAACTGAAACTCCACATTAGGGAGATACTAGGATCTTTTCTTGAGGTTTTTTAGTCATTATTGTTTATTTTGATTAGTGAAACAGAATTACATAAAAATCCCGACTTCTGAAACATGAGTCACCTAATAACTTTGTTATATACGTTACGAATATTTGTCAGATGAGTAAATGAAAAGAATTTTCTGACCAGTATATAT
>NW_006921594.1:5652110-5653565 GCF_000298275.1 Orycteropus afer afer
TCATAGGTGTGTTTTTTGACCCAACAATCAATATACATGCGTTCAGGACCAAATTTAACAGTTTCTGTTGGAAAATCCCGTTCCTAGCCAGGAGAAGAAGAACCAAAATTATAAGTGATATGAAAATGGCCTAATACATAACGTAAACACAATTTCTAAGTAGACATATAAATGTTAAGATAGATGAATAAAATTAGTTAAATTGATATCTCCACACCTGAGATGTGAGCAGACTTAAAAGTCCTGCTCTACATGTTAGAGGGTAGAATTTGTCCAGTTGTGGGGGACTGAAGGCACAACAGAGTTGGGAGGAATCTTAACAGTAAAATTATTGTAGTAAGTTCTCTTTTTTAATTTCACTTTATTCACAACAAACGTGAAAAAGAATGAAACATTTGTATTGGTCTGGGATGGAGGAGGTTTGCAGGACAGGTCAGAAAGACAAGATGCCACCATATTGCAGTGGTGAAGTGACAGGCAGCACGGATCTAGGAAAGGAAGTGAACACAAAACACAGACAAAAGACAGACCCAGCAAACAAAGGTCAAAGAGTTGGTTTACAAAGAAAATGAGAGGAAACACCCAGGTTGAAGATTTCATAGATGGAAGAATTATGTCAGAATCAATTCCTGAGGCATTACCAATAGCCATAGGAGAATGGTCCCAATGGAACTGGAAGTAAATATCACTGGAACAAACAAAGTTCGGTTTTTCAAATGGACAAAGAAGTCACCCAAAATAGAGGCAGGACTTGGTTTGAAGACAAAAACTGGTTGCTCAAAACCAAAGACTCCATGAAGAAACTAGTCTACAGGCCTAACAGCCACAGCAACCACAACCTCATCTATCCTGAAACCACAGAACCAGCTGGTGCCTGGCTTCCAATGATGACTGTTCTCACTAGGGACACAACTGCTAGTCCCAGATAGGACGAGAGAAAAATGTAGAACAAAACTCAAATTCTTAAACAAGATAAACTTACTGGATTGGTGGAAATTAAAGGAACCCTCTCCAAGACTACAGCTCTGAGATACCCTTTAAACTTTATACTGAAACCACACCCAGAGGTCATTTGTCAGCTGAGTAACAGATTGGTTCATAAAATAAACAGTATCACTCAGGAGAACTGTGCTCCTTCAAAAAAATAAGGCCAAAAGGTCAACATTTACCCTAAAACAAAGATAAGAAGGTAAGGTGGGGGAGCAGAAAAGCTCGATTAATGGACATGGAACAACCAGAACAGAAATAAGGAGAATGCTGACACATTGTGAAAAACGTAATCAATGTCACTGAATACTATATATAGAAATTGGTAACTGGGAAAGGATATGCTTCTACCAAAAACACAATAAAATACTATAATTAAAAGAAAAAAAAGCTGGTTGTTCTATTCTTTGATGAATCCTAAGTATGGACAAGTAATAAGGAAGGGGGTAGTGGCAGTCACAGGGTGGC
>NW_006921594.1:5654995-5656110 GCF_000298275.1 Orycteropus afer afer
AAAAAATACTTCTATATATTAGCATTACGTTTTTCCAAGTTTAAAAACAGGAAGTCTTCATTTATGTTGCAAAAACCTGCTCGGTGGGTTTCTGTCACAAGGGATGGAAAAACCCGATAATGGACAGAAGTGAAGCTGCACAACGTGATGAACACAGGATCACGGAATTGTACATGTAAAAAGGCTACTGGTTTGTTATGAACATCTGTACAGTAAAAAACAAAAACTCTGCTCAGTGAGAAAACAATTTTGATTAAAGGTGAAGTTCAATCAACAGAATGATCCACTGGTCAAGATTAGCCTGACACAATCGAATTTAGAAATGAGTAATTACCACAGCGTTTCTGAGGCCTACCTCCACTGCCCTGAGAACATCTCTGAACACTGATCGCTGCTTTCTTTTGTCCACTTTGGCCCGGTGCTTGTTTCCATCTGTAGCCAATGCCCTCAGCATCTGAGTCAAAGACTCCATGTCTTCATAAAAGAAGTCCTGGTCAAGAGAAACAATTTTGTTTTGTGGTTGCATTTCTTCGCCCTCTTCTAGAGATAACTAAGACTAGCCCACCTTTGCAAATAATCTAGCATTGCTGCAGCGAGCAACACAAATCTTCAAGCTGTCTAGAGATCCTGCACAGAGACATACATAAATACATACGTAATATTATGCACACATTGAATGCAGAAATGCTAACTGCAAAATGATATACTACCGCAAATGAGTTAACATTCATTCCCCTTCCAGGTGGATCCAGACGCATTTAACAAACACTTACTGTGCTCCTTCCACATACACATTATTAACTGGGATTGCAAACAAGTTTAGTGACAGAGAGATATACATGGATCAATATAGTTTCTAATCTTTGGCTACTGAGTTTCCAAACTCCACCTCCCCAGAATTTCAATTATTCTTACTGCCAAAATGTAACTTACAAGCAATACTTCTCTAAGCATTTAATTTCTAATTTACTGGCCATTATTTCAAAAGCAGCTCTGGTGGCGAAGCGTCTAACTTCTAACTGCTAACCAGAAGACTTGCAGTTCAACTCCAACAGCTGATCTGAGGATGAGAAATGGGGCAATCTATCTCCGTAAAGATTTACTGCCTCAGAAAC
>NW_006921594.1:5658130-5668365 GCF_000298275.1 Orycteropus afer afer
GGTCTTAAAACTTGAATGGAATTAAGATCTCAAAATGAAACCACAGAAAATTCCTAGAGTTTGAAGTGAGCCTGCCCTTATTAAACCACTGAACAGAGTGAGTGTACAGGGTAGAATTCATTTCCATCCAGAACCCCAGAATGTGACCTTATTTGGAAATGGGGTCTTAGTACATACTTATGTTAAATCAAGATGAGGTCAAACTGGATTAGGGTGAACACTAAATCCAAAGACTTGTGTCTTTATAAGAAGGCCATGGGAAGACACACACACACAAACACACACACACAGAGAAAGACCACCATGTGGTAACGTAGGCAGAGACTAGAGCGATGCACCTATAAGCCAAGGGGTGCTGAGGATGGCTGATAATCACCAGAAGCAAGCAACAGGCAAGGAAGGACTGCTCCCTAGAGCCTTCAGAGAGACCACGAGCCTGACACCATCTTGATTCCAGACTTCCAGCCTCCAGAACTTCAAGACAGGAAGTTTGCTGTTTGAAGCCACCCAGTTGGTGGCAGTTTATTAGGAAATGAATACAGTAAGACTCTAAATTCACAAAACACCATTCCAAAAACTAACGTTTCTACATAAAATCACTGATTTTATACAAAACGAAACTAACTGGACCTTTTGCAACCATCTTAAGTGTTATGAAATGAAATTCAAATGGCAGTAAACAGGGAAACAGATTCTGATCCCCCCAATTCCCTGCAATACACAGAACATTCTATCTGGAGTGGCTTTAGCTCTAGATCTCTCTTCATCATTGCCTCCAGAGTGGCTCTGCTCAAGCACAAAGATTTTTATTCCTTTCATTCCCTGCTGAGGCAGAATATCTTTGTCTGGCTATGGAGATTTTTACATAGGATCAATTATCCTGTAAACACACAAAGGCAGGAAGGGAGAAGAATTTTGAGTTTCCCTTCCTGGAATTATAACCTCTTAAGTAATTTAAGATTTAGTCTCAAGAACTATGTTTAGTCTTTGGATTCTCTTTCTCTCCCTCCCTTCCTCCCTCCCTCTCTCTCCCTCTCTTTCTCTCTCACTGTCTCTCCTGCAGCACTCCCCCTGGGTCAGATCAGATGGGGATGGAGTAAGAGAACCAGAGAAGGTCTGACTATATTTCAGCATATTTCCCAAGTTAGGCTTGAACCAGCATATCATACAGATAGTTCTGTCACAAAATAGTCTTTGTCTTATTTTAAGTTATCCTAGATTTCCTAAAAGGCCACTACTAGACTACTGGTGGTAAGGGGGAGAGGCAGAATAGTGTACTACTACCACCTACATTGTATGTAGCATGTATTCTTAACAAGCCTGTGAATGGAGAAAAGTTACTATTACTTTCTCCATTGGACAAGGAGGCATAGAGAAGCCATCTAACATCATCCAACCAGTAAGGGTGGGAAAGACTCGAACCTTGGCAGTGTGGCTCCTGTCCGCTGTTATCTACTCAGTCATGTGGCAAACATGCATAGTAAGCCACGAGAGCTCTCATAAAGTATTAACAATCCTTAATTTCAACTTTGAACAAATAGCTAATATTTCACCACCTCATTCTTCAAAACCAAACTCAAGAATCAGCTCTCTAAGTTTTTCTTCTAACCCTCCCAGGCAGAACTCATCACACATCTAGGTTCTTTGGTTAATATCACAAAGCAACTTTGCTAGCTAAAGGTTCAGAATAATTCACGGCCACTCATTTGGTACAAGAACGCTGCTTTAAAGTTCCCTATGTATTCATGAATGCTGCTTTAATTAATTTTTGACTATCTTATAACTAACCCCACCACCTCTCGCTCTCTCGCGCTCTTTCTCTCTCACACACACACTCTCACACACACACACAAACAAAAGATATTTGGGTAACAATGTTTATGTTTACACAATTTAAATAAACTCAAAATGTATCATTTAAATTGCACTGTTACCTCAATTTAAGATGTATGTAAAAAGGAAAAGAAAATAAATAAATTACTACTATTTCTACCATTAAAGAACACAAAACTAAAAACTAGGCCATCTGGTTTCTTTGCTTTGAGATTAAGGACCCATTAACTAGCTCAGTAAAATTAAATTGCTGGTTAAACTTGAGTACAATTTCTCACATAATAAGGAGAACCATTAGCTATTGATGGCATTAACTTACTTTCCATTAATACCTATTCTTCCAAAAAGGAGAAGGTAAAGAAGATGAGAAGAGACACTTGACACATATAAATTTTAAGAGCCTAAACATTTTCTCAAGGAGCTCTGCTAGCACAGTGGTTAAAGCATTCAACTGCTAACCAAAAGCTCAGCGGTTCAAATCCACCAGCTGCTCCACGGGAGAACAAGGAGGTACTCTGTTTCGATAATGATTTACAGCCTTGGAAACCCTGTGAGTTTCTACTCTAGAGAACCTCTAGCCCTAGAGGTTCGCCATGAGGCAGGACAGACTCAGTGGCAGTGGGTTGGGTTGGATTTAAAACATTTTCTAAATGCAAGAGTAAAATGGAAGGAGAACGCCAAATATGGCAGGCAACGAGGAACTCTTTATTAATCCTAACTGGAATTACTGACTGTTAAATAACTCCCTAAATTGCAGAAAAAGTTTCACTGTGGAAATACATAGTCTGTCTCAAATTCACAAAAAGCATCCAGTGAATAACCCCAGGTTAGCAATATTTCCCATTTGAGTTTCCTTATTGGACCTTTCTGATTACTCTGACAGTATCTATGGATTCAGTGTGAAGGCAGGAAAAGCTGCCCCTCCATCCTAAAACTCAGCACACTACCTGAATCACACCTCTAAAAACAATTTGCTACTTCCAGCTCTAATCTCTGAGGCCCTTCTCTGGGCAAGCCTTAGTATTAAAAAATAAACAAAACCAGTGCCATTGAGTCGATTCTGACTCATAGCGACCCTAAAGGACAGAGCAGAACTGCCCCATGGAGTTCCCACAGCTGTACATCTTTATGGAAGCAGAGTGCCTCACTGTTCTCCCACAGAGCAGCTGGTGGGTTTGAACAGCTGACCTTTCAGTTAGCAGCTGAGTGCTTAACCACTGTGCCACCAGGGCTCTCTAATCCTTGGAATAGAGGTCACAAACTAAGTGATGAACTGTCCCAGTTCACCTGGGAAGAGGACTTTCCTAGGACACAGGACATGCAGTGCTAACAGTGGACCAGTACCAGGCAACCAAGGTGGGTGATCATCTATCACCAACTCATAACCTGCAAGAGCCAAACCGATGGCACCTAACATCAGCAGTGAAGAGGGTGGGTGGGGAGCTACAAAGCACACACCCCTGTCTAAAGAGCCATGTTTGTTTCCACCTTTAGCTCAGAGAGTTAAACCACAGTGACTAGACTCACCTGATCCCAAATATATGGTCATTTAATATTTCTTCCAACCATCTGGTATTACTATAAAGTATGTGTTAAAGACTGAATTGCTGCCCCTCAAAACAGATGCTGAAGTCCTAACCCCTGTTCTTATAAATGGGATCCTCACTGGAAATAGGGGGGGTTTGTTATGTTAACAGCAGAACAGTGAAGTGCTGGGCTAACAAAAGGTTGGTGGTTCAAACCCACCCAGCAGCTCCAAGGCAGAAAGGCCTGGCAATCTGCTTCTGTAAAGACTACAGCCCAGAAAACGCTATGGGGCAGTTCTACTCTGTCACATGGGTCACTACAAGTCAGAATCGACTCCAGGACACCCAACAACAACCATGAACTCACTAGAGTAGAGTGCATTATAAACGTAATCCCTCTTGAGTAGTGTCTTATAAAGGGGAGCACAGAGACAGAGGCACAGACAGAGACCCCACCTGATGATAGACGCAAACAATAAAGAACTGCTATGGACTGCTGGCAGGCACCAGACCCTAGAAGAGAAGCTTCATGAGAGAACTGACACAGCTGAGGCTCTGAAGTGGATTTCAAGCCTCCAGAACTGAGAGGAAATAAATTCTGGTATTTAAAACCACCCACTGTGTGGTATTCTGTTACGGCAGGCCTGGGAAACTAAGCGTCCACACATCAATTACCTTTTATGTGTCCTATGGATGCGCTGGTAGTGTAGTGCCTAAGGCACCTGACTGCTAACCAGAAGGCTGGCGGTTCAAACCCACCAGCCACTCCTCGGAAGGAAGGTTGGGCAATCTATTTCCGTAGTGATACCGCCTCAGAAGCCCAAGGAGGGGTCGCTATGAGTCGGGTCTGACTTGACAGCACGTAACAACAACACGTCTGAGAAATCCTAGCATATACAGATTACACCAGACACAGTTCTTTCCACGAGTAGAAGAAAACATCTCTAGATTTTAGTGTTATAGACAGCAAAAATTAGTAATGCCCTCAAATAAGACTCCATCAATCACTATTGGCTATGCTCTCACAAGAATTATCTTGGCCCTGCCAAGAAGCAAGGTGATCAATCACTAGGTGCTCAAGCTGGCCACACTCCAAAGTTACCCTCTAATTTTTAATTGTGAAGGTAATGATAGAATAACGGTAAATTAGATACTTACGCTATCCATTCCCCTGGCCAATTCAAACAGAAGGGCCAAAGATTCACCAGCAGCAATTCTCATGTTTACATCATCACAAGAGAGCAGGCTTGGAAGCTTATGGAGATGCCTAGAAAATAGTTAAGCATTATCATCTGAACATTGTGTCACTGAACATTATTTTTATAAAATACAAAACTGAAAATACATACATCTCAAGCTTTTTCTTCACTTCATTGATGGGGCATATGGTCAGTAGTAAGGTCCAGGCAAGGAGCGAGCTGATATGAAGCACTGTATTAGGGGTGCTGCAAATACCATTAGTGTCTTTCTCTTTGAGATAGGACTTGGTGAAGATGTTTTCCAAGCATTCTAGAGTTGAATACAGCTCCTAATGCATAAGAATTTCAAGTAAGATTAACCAATCTTAAATTAGATATGTGCCAATAACAGAAGTCAAAGATTTTATACTTACAGTAATGTCATCTGTGGCAATAAAACAGCAAAGACCAAAGCAAGTTGCACACTATAGAAAAAGAAAATACAAATAGTTTACAATTTTACTCATTAATTCTACATCTTCCTGCTTTTATAGGTCAATGTGGTGTAGTGCCTAAGGCATTTGAGTGCTAAATCCACCAGCCACTCCTCGGAAGGAAGACTGGGCAATCTATTTCCATAGAGACACCACCTCGGAAACCCAAGGAGGGGTCGCTATGAGTCAGAATTAACTTGATGGCAGTGAGTTTGGTTTTTGGTTTATATGAGTATAGCATAGAATGAAGGGAAAGCGAGAACGAATACTCGCCCATGAGTCAAGAGCAGATCTCAGCCCAGGCTCTGCTCTACTGCCAGACTCATGGCGTGGCTTCAGGCAAGTTACTGACTTTCTCTGTTGTTGCTGTTGTTGTTATTTGCCATTGAGTCGTCCCCGACTCATAGCGACCCCTCCTTGGGTTTCCGAGGCAGTATCACTACGGAAGTAGGATTGCCCAACCTTCCTTCCGAGGAGTGGCTGGTGGGTTTGATCCACCAGCCTTCTGGTTAGCAGTCAAGTGCCTTAGCCACTATGCTACCAGAGCTCCCTAGGGTCACCCATTATAAAACTGGCAAGGCAAGAGCACATGCAAGTGAATTAATAATGTCAAAATCCATTCCAGCTCCACACCCTATGACTGAGACTGTCGGGTTACTCTATGGGTGTAAAGCATCTTAAAAGCATCAATAACTATATTCCTCATTGCTTCCTTTCCATACACACTACAGACACCTAACAGATCATTTCAGGCTTTTACTCCATCTCAGGGAGAGATGACGTTTGGACATCTGAAATAACAAAACCTACTCTATTAAAAACTTTAAAAAAGACATTAAATTTTTCTCTAGGTTTCTAAGCTTTTAAAATCATTTGTATTCATTTTTGCTTTTATGTAGACACCAATATAAAATAAGCTTCCAGGACCATAAAGGAGCAGAAATCCCTCAAACCTCCTACCCCAAGAAGGAGCTCGTTAAGTCAG
This sequence comes from Orycteropus afer afer, assembly GCF_000298275.1. Taxonomy (NCBI): domain Eukaryota; kingdom Metazoa; phylum Chordata; class Mammalia; order Tubulidentata; family Orycteropodidae; genus Orycteropus; species Orycteropus afer. Next base: position 5,664,147 of record NW_006921594.1, read on the forward strand.
GTCTCACTCATTTTGGAGTGTGCGGGAAAGAGTGTTTTTGGAGGGGGTGGGGGAGTTGTGGGAATTCTTTAATTGCCCTTTGTTGTGAAAAAGGGGCTAAACATGTGAGTACACTGTAAGACCACAAAGGTAAGGCACACCTAAAAGCACAGACTCCCAACACAGTACTTCTCTATAAACGGCTTACCTGTAACACAAACGGGAGTCATCGATTCGCAGAACACTGCTTTAACGAATTCATCATATTAAAGGCAGAAACTGCATCAAGAGTAACATGGTAGCACCAACTTGCGTACCCCATCCTAATTAGTGAGAATTTGTAATGTGTCAGACTTGACTATTCTCCACTCTCCTTGACGCTGTATGCTGTCACTGAAATTCCCTCATGTTCTTAAAAGTATCACTAAAGCTTTCAATCTTTAAAGTAACATTTCATATGCCCAAGTTCTGGCTAGTTCTGCTCCAGGACTAAGGAAGCTTATGATAATAATCTGTGTGGTGTCACTATTTTATTCACTCTGATAATAATTGTTGTTGTTGTTATGTGCCGTCGAGTCGGAGCCAACTCACAGCGACCCCTCCTTGGGTTTCCAAGCCAGTATCACTATGGAAGTAGATCGCCCCATCTTGGATGTTGCTAAAATTTAAAAGCAGCCCCAGCGTATTCTCAGGAAAGGAGGACACAGAGATTTCTATGAAGTCACAAACCCCTACTCCTTTTCCCTCAGGGCACACAGGTAGGCCATTCCAGCCACCAGCCAAATAAGTTAAGGGCCAAGGCACAGAACTGAGCCTGTCCTCTTGTTTTCCCTATCTAAATCTTGGCAGTAGAAGACCTAGAGGTGGAGCAGAGGCAAAGGATAGGGGCCTGGCTCCCTGCCAACTTGCTAAAGGCAGTGATAGTGGTTTCTGCAAAGTCACAAAGATGTTAGGGTTTATCTGGTACAACGATTAACATCACTTACCTTAAATAATAATAACCCAAATACCCACCGCTGTCGAATCAACTGTGACTCACAGCAACCCTACAGAACAAAGTAGAACTGGCCCCATAGGGTTTGCAACATGAAGCTACTTTGAACAACCAGTATTAGAAAGTTTCAAAATTGAACTAGTTCAACTTGTCAGGGAAACAGCTTAACACTCATACATTACTTTACAAATAACCCACCATAAACACCTGGCATGTTTCGGTGATACAGCAAAGCATGCTCATGTAATCACTTAAATCACGTTTCATGGGCTCACCAAAACAAAGCAAAAAACCAACAAAAATTAAAAAAATTAATACCACAATCTAAAGTCAAATGTTAAGAATAGTAAATATCAGAGAATTAAATCTACCCAAACCCACCTTTGTAAACACAGCATCAAGCTGCTAAGACAAGACTGCTAGGCCAAGACAGCCAGAAAAGAAAAACTGTTGTCACTAATCAAAAAAGTTCCTTTTTAATCAATTTTCTATTCTACTATGATATTCCTTAGAATAAAAAATAACCACCCAATAAACATTAAGTATCTAGACTGCTTCTTCAAGTCCCAGTCCAAAACACTATTCTACCATCATCCTAAGTAACTCAATACAGTATTTAACACCAGTGTGTCATGTTCAACTTCAAAGACGAAGACATTTACTCTCTCTGAGATGATCTATGCTATCTCAGAAAATGTGGAAAAGTAGCTGTCATGCTTACTAAAACTAAAAGACAAATAAGAATCAAATGTTAATAAAAACCTACTATTTAAGAAATGCCATTTTCCTAGATTCTTCATCGGAATGCCGGGCTGTCATGCCAAGAGAGAGCTCTAATCGCAAAGTTGTCAATCTTATACTCACAGTTTGCCTAGCCTGGATACTAGCTGTTCCATCACAAATTATTTTCTTTAGGATTGGTCCCAGAGTTTTCAAAATCTCTTCACTTTCAATTCCGGGGCCCAACTGAATACAAAGGACACACGCTAACGCTGCAGCTGCCCGCTGCTCATCACTCTTACCTGTAAAAGAGGTCAGGACAAAACCATGACACATTATCCGCAGTAGACTAACTTAAATATAGCTTACATCATAGCAATTCCCCAAATGAGTTTAATTTCAAAATAGCAGCTATCATTTATGAAACCCTTCCTATGCCCTAGGCTTGGATGTAAGTTATAAACCCAGTGAACATAAGAACTGAAACTTTGCAAAGAAAACTCATTAAAATCCTAGATGCAACACGTTAGTCTAATGACCTTCAATTTATTACTCTCGTTCCCTAAACTGGTTTCTTTATCTGTAAAACAGGGATTAATACTTACTTTAAAGCAGTACCATAACAGTTCAACAAAATAATGTGTTTTAAGCCAATTTCTACCTTTCAACTCCTGAATAGTGCTGAATTAGCCCATGACTTAATCTCCCAAGCATTTCAGATGTATACAACCCATTCCTTAAAACATTATAAAACACATTTTAATAAAGGTAAACGTAAATTAACTCTTTTCAGAACTATTTATACCAAAAGGTTTCAGACAAATATTATACTTAAATATTATATAATAAATTATAGATTTATAAAATATACAGATTGGAAACCAAAAAACAAACCCACTGTCATCAAGTTTCCAACTCATAGTGATCCCCACTGAGTTTCCAAGGCTTTAAATCTTTACAGAAGCAGACTGCCTCACATCTTTTTTCTGTGGTGCAGGTGGTAGGTTTGAACCACCAAACTTTTGGTCAGCAGATAAATGCTTTAACCGCTATATCACCGGAGTTCCTTACATAGATTGAAAAGGAATTTTTTAAGATCACCTAGTCTAACTACCCATTTTAAGAGACATTTTCAATGTGAAACACCTTTAATAAAGCTATTGTAATATCTGTAAAAAAGTTAGGCTGGCTAGCAACTATACAGCTAACAGGTTACTCAACCACCAATCAGTCTCACTTGTGCTAGGCCTTTTTTACAATATGTCTTTCTGCACAGTAAGGCTGAATTAGATCAAGAGTTTCGATCATAACAAAGCTTTCACCTGAGGCAAAATGAGAAAATAAGGACATCAAAGTCAAGTTCATTCATATAAAGAAGCATTTATGCTTCCTACATTTTTGGTGCTAGGAATTTTTTTTAAAAATAAAACAGTAATAATGGTAGAAGATAACTATTTCCATAGTGTCCTTACTTAGCAAAATAAAGAAAATCCGCAGCCCTACATCTTTTCAATTTTGGTGATTCCTAAAGCTGGAAAGTCTAGTAACCTTAAAGTTTTCAGAGGTGTCCCCATTCTTAAAAGCTCTAGGATTACAACATGACTTCTCTAGTTTCTATTACAAAGTTCTAGAATTCAAATATACCAGGGGAGACCCTGTAAATGACATGCCATCCATAAGTACAATCCATGTTTTAAACAAGCGCAAGACAATGTGGGATAGATATTATAATTCTTCTTTAATTTTAGAAAAATGAAGTTGAATTTTTTTTTTTAATTAACACTTTGTTTACATTTGACACAAGCTTTTAAGGCTTTCTGATTTAACAATAAGATGGCAATCACCCCTTCTGATAGGACAAAGGATGACAATTCACTCCAATCCTTCCTACTTTCATGCTTTTATTACATAAACACACCTATCAAGTCTCATTCTGAGTTATAACAAATACAGTGTATTCCTTGACCATTATAAAGTGTTACCAAGAGTAAGTCAATGCTCTGGTCCCATTAACAAATGTTACTACAAAAGGAAGGTAGCAAATTCCTTTTAAGTTCTGAGCCTGTGACTCAAAAACAGGGGCCTTACCTTTTTTCAGGCAGCGCTCAATGCTATCAGTTAAAGTCATTCTTCTTTCCAGAATAAATTCATAAAGCATTTTTGAAGACACTGCATTTTTAATACCTTCAAGAGCTGCCTGCCTTGTCTTTGCACTGTTTAAAACAAAACGTAAGGCAAAGAAAATACAATTGGAATATACCCTCAAAGACCTTTAAAAACGTTAGCTTACTTCCTTCTAAATTTTTTCTATAGATTCCTTATCTAATTGTCATCAAGCTCTAACATTTTTTCTGTAATTTTCATCAAAGGCTCACCTTACTGCACAAAAGACTCTTATCATAGTAGTTGTCTGTCTATTCAACAGCCACAACTTTAAATGATGAGATTCTATAGTTTCAATGTGTAAGACACGTTCCCCTATATTACATATATAAGTAAAACACTTAATACTACAAAAGTCTACAG
>NW_006921594.1:5671155-5685190 GCF_000298275.1 Orycteropus afer afer
CTGTGATCAAGAAATTCATGGCACATTTACTATTCTTAAGATTAAAAAAACAAACCAAACCCACTGCCATCAAGTCAATTCCAACTCATAGCGACCCCCACTGGGTTTCTGAGGTGGTAAATCTTTACAGAAGTAGATTGCCTAGTCTTCCTTCAGCAGAGTGGCTGGTGGGTTTGAACCGCCAACCTTATCTCAAGATAAGCTAACGATATTCCTCTAAAGGGAATAAGCTATGCCAGTTGATATAATGAAGTATAATGAATAAGTAATGAAGCCAAGATCCCAAAACTCCTTAGAGTGCTTAAAAAATGGCATCTTTAGGACAGGGGGAGGAAAAAAAAGGACCACAAGTCTTTCAAAAACATAAATGGCCATCTCAAGGGTTCTTGACAGTTTCTGAGCAATGCTTGCTGGTCCTCTGACTAACTTTTACTAACTTATTCCCAAGTCAGTTGACATTATTCTTTTTCGTACTCAGCCTATTTCTAAACTGCCAAGAAGAGTACTCCTACAACAGCCCTTATTCCGCTCCCTTCCCTATTTCAATGGTTTCTCTCAAAGTTTCAAGGCCAAGAGGGAGGTTAAAAAATTCAAGAAAATAAAAAAACCCTGTATGAATGCCTACTATATCTTGTGAGTAGCACTCAATGGGGTGGCATTCTTTAGACACCCAAGGAACCTGGGTGGTACAAAACAGTTAACACACTCAGCTGCTAACCAAAAGGTTGAAGTTCAAGTACAATCAAAGGCACCTTGGAAAGAAGGCCTGGTGATCTACTTCAGAAAAAAAATCAGCCATTGAAAATCCTACTGAACACAGTTCTATTCTGACACACATGGGGTCGCCATAATTTGGAATCAACTCAACAGCAGCTGGTGGTGCTGGTACTGACCAGCATGTCCTTGTTCTTTCTTTAAAATGCTCACTCTGCAAATGCTTTGACAGAGGACAGATACACAGGAAGCCAGAGTCCCAAAGAGGCCTGTGAATCAGACTAGGAGGTCAAAAGAAGCTCCTTTGAGGTGAATAGTGGTCATGAATGGATGAGAACAATTAGGGAACGGGGCATTCAAATCAAAGAAAACAACAGACATCCAAAAGATTCCATATTTAGGCATACTGTCTAGTGTGAAAGATTTAAACTTCATTAGCTTCCTAGTACCCACCATTAAAGGAGCTCTGGTGGCGCAGTGCCTAAGGCATTTGACTGCTAACCAGAAGTTTGGCAGTTCAAACCCACCAAGCACTCCACAGAAGGAAGATAGTACAATCTACCTCCATAAAAATTTACGCCTCAGAAACCCAGTGGGGAGGCGTTATGAGTCGGAATCGACTTGGTGGCATTGGGTTTTTTACCCACCATTAACTTAAAAAAAAAAAAAAAAAAACACCTTTTTTTAATGGAAAACCCATTCAGGTGAAAAGTTGGATATATATGTGAAGAGATCTTATTTCAAGGCCATTTCTTCTATGTCAATTAAAATTACGGTAAAGTGGTGGTTTGTAAGAAAGCATTAAGTTTGCAGTAATTTTTCAGCTCAACTACTTATGTATTGAATAAGTAATACATTCATGTGGAACAAAAGTTTAAAAAAGTGAATCTCACCCACACATTCCTCCCCAGTTCCATTCATCAGTCAACTAGTTAACAGGTTCTAGTATGAACTTATGAAGATATTCCAAATGTATGAAGCTTTATATTCTTTTCCATTTGCTTTATATACTAAAATTCAGCATTTAAAAATATCTTGTTTACTAAAAACATAGAAAAAGCAGCAGTAACGTTGATGAAAGGCCACAAATGAGTCTCAAAGTAAAAATCTGAAAGGCAACCCCAGGAGGAGGTATACAAGGATAAGGAAGATCTGTCAGGCAGGCTTCAGGAAGGAAAAAAAAAAAGGTTGCAGTCTAACTTCTAACCTAAAAAAGGAGCCGGTGGCGTAGTGGCGAAGGCATTTGACTGCTAACCAGAAGGCTGGCGGTTCAAATCCCCCATCCACTCCTTGGAAGGAAGGTTGGGCGATCTACTTCCGTAGTGATACTGCCTCGGAAACCCAAGGAGGGGTCCGACTCCACGGCACGTAACAACATATTTTATTTTAATACATGACTTCAGTTCAGTGGAGTGCCCTGTAGAAAGACTTTCTGTCTGGAATTTTTTTCTTCTTTTTCTTAACCATATGGTTACTAAGCTGAGAGCCACTGATTCAGTTGAGCACCTAGGCATCCAAGAAAAGCTTGAGCTTTGCTGTGAGAAAAAAAACCCTAAACTTTTAGCCAACTACAGTGTGCGCTCTACTGTCAATCCCGGACTCGCCGCACAGGATCCATAGGAAACACAGTACAAAGGACAGCAGGAGGTCGTGCTGGCTGACGGCAGCGGAGCAGAGCGCTGGAGGCTTCGGCACATGCTGGACAGGGGCAGGATTAGAGCCTTAGCTGGGGCAGCAGCTCAGGGCTCCGAGACCTCCGCCGGGCCAGGTGGACGTGCGGCAAGGCGGATGCATAGCGAAGCCAAGCAGGAGCCTCTGCGTCACAACCGCCCCATAGCACAAGGCCAGGCCGCGTGACGCTAGAGCCCGTCCAAACTGGCTGGACTTTCCTGAACGCGCTGGGCGGGTGGCATTCGCGCGAACTCTAGGTTGGAGTTGGAGACAAGGCAGCCAGTGACAGCACAGACGCCAACTCCAAGTTCTGCCCCACCCTCCGTCAAGAACTCGGGAGAGCTCGCACCAGCTTATAATGACAGCTCTCTTCCGCCAACCCAGATCCCAGCCCACAATCGGGCACAAGGATCTACTAGCTTCCCTGCCCCCACGGCCGGTGTTGAAGAGTCGGGTTCGCACACCAGATCCGAATAGCGCGATGCATGGCTCCCATCGCACACTGGGAATTGTAGTTCGCCAGCCCACCCAGGCGCCCTCGAGACACCAACGTCTGAGGAAAGCAGAGAACTACAAGTCCCACTGTAACTACCGCAAGGAGACTCGCTAGCCTGGCCGGCAATCAGGATGTGGGTGGCGAGGATATCCCCTTACCTGCCGCCGTCGCTGCAGCTGCTCCTGCGCCACCGCCTCCGCCGCCACTACCACTGCCACCGCGGTGGGGAGTGTTCCGCTTCTTATTCTTCGGCATCGTGGGACGCCCGGTGCCGCCTTAACTCGGAGCTTAACGAGGATCAGCCAATGGAGCTGCAATTTTTACTCGTGCGTCTGTGCGGCGGGCGGCTGAGAGGCGAGTCTTCGGCTAACAACAGAGGCGAGAAGCGGCGGGGGTGAGAGTGGGCGGTGGCGGCAGCAGAAATCCCCGTGAAAAGCTGTGATCGGAAACGATACATGTTTCTCTTTAGCGCGGGAGCTAAGGCGGGGCAGGCGAGGCCACGACGCCTTAAGTACCAAGACCGCCGTCTGTCGTCACCTTATGTAGGCGGGACGCGAACACTCACTAGCCAATCCCTGTAGATCGCCCCACCAGACTCCCATTTTGGGCAGCCCATGGAGCCCAACTACCAGTCCCAAGCCGCAAGTTTTCCATCAGCACCCAGGAAACAAAGCTTCGTTGCCGCACTGAATGCTGGGAAATGTAGTAGGCGTCGGGGCGCCAACCTCCAGCTCTTTCCAACTGGCTTCTGTCCTCCTTTGCTTCCATTCTCGTGACTCCTTGCGGTCTTAGGGCGGCCTCTGCTTTGAAATTGAAATTGTTTAAAGTCTTGGGTGATGAGCAATGGGGTGGGTATGCCCCATGACGTGGCCAGCTTCCAACTGGGACCTAGGCAGTCAACTTTGCTCATCTGTCTCCAGCTGTTTGCCTTCTCTCTAACGCTTCCCCGACTTCCCTGAGGTCTCAGGCCAGGCACAGGTGTACCCCTCCTTGGAAACATTTCGATAGTTTTAATTACTGAATTCAGTTGAAAAGCTGAAAAACCCACTACCATGTAGTCGATTTGACTCATAGCTCCCTATAGGACATAATGGAACTGCCCCATAGGGTTTACAGAAGCAGACTGCCTCATCTTTCTCCCCTGGAGCGGCTGGTGAGTTTGAACCCACTGACCTTTTGGTTAGCAGCCAAATGCTTTAACCACTATGCCATCAGAGCACCATTGAATTCGTTTAGCGATCATGAATTTCCATTAATAGGCTGTGGTTCATAGCTATGTATCCTCATCCTCGAAAAACTCAAAACTCACTGCCATCTAGCAGGTCTGACTTACAGTGACCCCTCCTTGGGTTTCCAAGGCAGGATCACTACCGAAGTAGGTTGCCCAACCTTCCTTGGGGGAGGGGGGTGAGTAGCTGAACCGCCAGCCTTCTGGTTAGCAGTCAGATGCCTTAGGCACTACCCAATCCATGTAGTTGGTGTATTTCTTCTAGACTAGAAGTATCTGGCGATTCAGTGTCATAGGTTTCTATACAAGTCTGTGCCCTTTTGACAATTCTACCAGCCACTGAAGAGGTCAATTTGGGATAAGGGCTGGTTTCAGAGAAATTAACAGCTGGTAAAACAAACATGAGCTATAAATTCCCATAATCTGGATGTTTCCTTGGTTCCTCCCCTCTCCCCTTCCCCCACATGCTCTGTCATCCTTGTTACATTTGTCATGTATTTAGGACCTGTTATTAAGTTCATGTACTATTCTTATGACAACCTTACTGAGTCATCTCAATGCAGGTGACTCATAAATCACTCCACCTGGCTTCTGAGCTCATGATTTTCAACTGCCTGTAGCACATTTCCTCCTGGATATCCCCAACTCAACTCAACATCTCAAACAAATATGTTGTTATGTTGTCAGGTGCTGTTGGGTAGGTTCAGACCCACAGTGACCCCAGGTCTGACAGAACAAAACAAAATACTGCCCAGTCTTGCACCATCCTGACAACGATTGCCATGATTGAGCCCATCATAGCAGCCACTGGGTCAGTCCATTTTGTTGAGGGTCTTCCCCTTTATTTTGTGACCATCTACTTTACCAAGCCTGATATCCTTCTTCAGGGATTGGTCCCTTCTGACAACATGACCAAAGTACCATACCATACCATGGCCATTCCTGCTCCTAAGGAGCTTTCTGGCTGTACTTCCTTCTACAGAGACTTGTTTTTCTAGCTGCCATGGTACATTCAGTGTTCTTTGCCAAAACCACAATTCAAATTCTCTGCAGTCTTCTTTACTCATTTTCCAGCTCTCTCGTGCATATAAAAACCAAAACAAACCTGCTGCCATCGAGTTGATTCTGACTCATAGTGATACTACAGGAGAGAGTAGTACTGCCCCATAGAGTTCCCAAGGTTGTAAATGTTTAAAGAAGCAGACCACCTCATCTTTTTCCCATGGAATAGCTGGTGAGTTCGATTCAAACTACCAGCCTTTCATTTAGCAGCCAAATGCCTTAACCATTGCACCACCAGAGCTGCTTGTAAGGCTACTGAAAACCATGGCTTGGATCAGGCATGCCTTACTCTTCAAAGTGACAAACATGCTTCCCCTCAAACCAGTGCCTCTTCTTGACTTCTCTACGTGTGTTCACAGTATTATCATACTTCTATATGTCCAAATTCATTCATAGTTTTCTCTCTTATGACATGCAACCAATTACTTTTATAATAGAACTCAAATTCACCTACTCTCCAGTCACACATAGCCTGTTTATTTCTTGACATTTTAAGAGATTGTGCAGTGTTTTCACCTATGTTTCACACATCATAATTCTGTCATTTATCTGTGCATACCACACGTTACTAATCCACTTGCTTTAATAGTTACTCAAAAACAGATGCAGACCCAGCCATTCCATTACTAGGTATAGATTCTAAAGAAGTGAGAGCCATGAAAAGAACAGACAAATGCACACCCATGTTCATCGCAGCACTATTTACAGTAGCAAAAAGATGGAAACAACCTAGGTGTCCATCAACCGAAGAATGGATAACCAAACTATGATACATACACACAATGGAATACTATGCAACCCTAAAGAATAACATAGAATCTGCAAAATAACTGCATAACATGGATGAACTTGGAGGACATTATGCTGAGTGAAATAAGTCAATCACAGAAGGACAAATATTATATTAGTCCGTTATTGTAAAAGTCAAGGAGAGGTTTGTATATGGAAGGAAATTTTCTTTGTTGGTTACCAGGGGTGGGAGGGGAGAGTAGGGAACACTGTTAGATAGGTAGAGATAAGTATCGATTTGGGTAAAGAGAAGGACGGTGTACCAAATGTGAGTGATCAACATGGTGGCATTGTGGATAGATGGGTGGCAGGCTGAACAATTAGGTATGTCTATGCAGGGGGGAGTATACCCAAGACCATGTATAGGGTTGGCAGACAATTGTTCTACAAGTGTATTTGTATGTTCTATAATAATCCCCAGGTGTATAGAAGAGCTGACAAGGGACAAGGTTGTAGTCACTTCTTGGCCACAGCCAGCTACCCAGAGGGACCAAATAGTTGAACTGGTGGGCTTGGGACCATAGTTGCAGGGGACATCAAGCTCAATTGGCATAACATGCTACACAAAACATTGTTCCACCTCCTACTTTGGCAAGTAGAAACTGGGATCTTAAAAGCTTGCAAGCAGCCATGTAGATGCAACGATGGCTCTCTTCTCGTCCAGAATGAAGAAAACCAAAGATTCATGGAAACAGTTAGTCCTAGCGACTGGTACACCATGTGATCTGCAGCCTATATGACTATGAGACCAGAAGAACTAGACGGTGCCTGGCTACCACTGTCAGCCACTCAGAGGGGGATCTATGTAGGAGATCCTGGATAGAGAGGGAGAACACTGTGGAACAAAACTCAAAATCATTTGGGAAAAAAAAAAGGGGGGGGGGGAGGACTAGGTTTGCTGGTCTGATGGAACCACTGAGACTATGGGCCCTACCTCTACTTCAGGATGGAATTGAACCCACAACTGTGGCTTCCAGCCAAACAAAAGAAAGGTATATGAGTTGAACATTTACCTGAAGTAGATACACTCCTTGGAGAGAACAATCATGGGAGAAAGAAGGGCTGCTTATGCACAGGGAGACAGCTCGGGGCAGGAGTCCATGGAGGGATGGACACAGAGAAGAGGTAACTATCGGGAGGAAGTGGGAGGGGAGTTGTTGCATTGTGGTAAATTGTGGTCAATGTCATGAGACAAAGTGTATATGAACTGCTGTATGGAAAGTGAATTTGCTCTGTAAACTTTTGCCCAAATCACAATTAAAAAAAAAAAAAGTTTCTCAAAAACAGTCTTTTGCTTCCTATTATCTGTATTTTACATGTCAAGGCTGTTAACCTAGCCTTTGTTCCCTTTGCAGCCTCAGTTTTCACTGCTTCCCCCTACCCTGCTCTTCAGCCAAACTGGACTCCTCTCCATTTCCAGTACACAGCTGTGCTCTCCTCCTTCTATTTCATCATTCACATTGTTCCATGTCCTTATATGCCCTTTCTTCCATCTTCACTTGAAGAAATTTTATCCATTTTTCAAGATCTACTTCAAGGGCTGTCTCCATGAAGCCTCCAGCCAAAATAGTTTCTTTTTCCTCACAACTCGTAACACTTTCTTTAATATTCAAGTGGCACTTAGAGTGTCCCCACAGGCTACACAGCCTAGTCAACGATACTGACAGCGGGTAAGAATGACAACCCGGACACATTTCAGGGTTCCTTTTACTTTGTTTTCATCCTGAAACAGTAGGCACTAGCTGCCAGAGCTCCTCGTAAATTGCACAGAGAACATGAACCAGATGTGAATGCACGTTGGTGGACACAGCTCCCACTGATTGCCTTGCATCTGGCAGAGGCACATTTGAAGTTCAGAAGTCTTGTCAGGCTGCATGTAATAGGCTGTCTCCAAGGTGGGAGGAACATAGAGCTCTAGAATCAACACTTTCCATAACTCTAGGGTCTTCGGCATTCAGAAACAACTTACACTGCACATAAGGCAATACTTTTGCTACTCTGTGGGCCACATCACCAGGCCTACTGTCCAGTTTCTAGGCCTTAAAACTTGTGCTTTGCCTACATTTGGGGCATATTCATTTTATCTGCATCCATTCATGTCCACTCAGAGCATGGCCTACCACACCATATGCATAATTAATTTTTTTTTAACCTTTTCTTTTGATTTGGGTGAAAGTTTGCAGAGTAAATTGGTTTTCCATTCAACAATTCATGCACATTTTGTTTCATGACATTGATTCCAATCCCCATGATGTGATGGCACTCTTCCCACTTCCTCACTGTTTTTACTGTTTCCATTCATCCTTCTTTCCCATCCCTTCCTGGCTTCTGAGCTTCATCCCTGAAATACTGCCCTTTATTCACCTCTGGTTGATTGTTCCAAGGAGTGCATTGTTATTGTTCGCCATATAGGCCTGTCTGTTGTTTCACTGAAAGTTGAGCCATGTTGTTAAATTCATTTGTGAGCACATGTGTTATCCCATGAAATTATCAGCTCCTCAAGAACAAGAACCTTGTTTTTATTTCATATATATTTGTCACGGCACATAAAATGTTATCTTTGTAAGCCATGGTATTTTCAATCACCTCATGTGCATGTGAAAGCTAGACAAAGAATAAGGAAGACCAAAGAAGAGTTGATTGAGTTGTGGTGTTGGTGAAGAATACACTGAAAGTACCATGGACTGCCAGAAGAACTAACAAATCTGTCCTGGGAGAAGTGCAGCCAGAATGCTCCTTGGAAGCAAGAATGGCCAAACTTGATCTCACTTACTTTGGTCATGTTGTCAGAAGGGACCATTCTTTGCAGAAGGATATCATGCTTGGTAAAGCGGAGTCAGCAAAATTGGGGAAGACCCTCAATGAGATAGACTGACATAGTGGCTGCATCGATGGGCTCAGCTATAGCAGGGATTGTTCGGCTGCTGCAAGATCGAGCAGTATTTCATTCTGTTGTACACAGGGTTATAATGAGTCAGAGCCAATTCAATGGCACCTAACAACAACAACAAATGTTGAATGAGTGTTTAAGAAGTAATTGTTGACTAGGTTTTCTGGGTCAAAGAAAGGGAGAAAATATATTTTACTTTATATATGGGGATGTGATTTAACTTTCAGTATAATGAACTCTGAGAGGTAGTTTTGATAAAATCACTTTACTGTTATTTTTATGTCTACAGTTAGCTCCAAATGGTAAAAGTATCAGACATACTTACCCATAATCCTCATAGGACAGTGATCCTCAACGCAACATACTGATTTTGCATTACAAAAAAAAAAAAAAAAACCCAGACTCGTTGCCATCGAGTCAATTCGACTCATAGTGACCCCTCATTGGGTTTCTGAGGCAATATCTCTACAGAAATAGATTGCCCAGTCTTCCTTCCAAGAAGTGGCTGGTAGATTTGAACCACCAGCCTTCTGGTTAGCAGTCAAATGCCTTAGGCACTACACCACCAGAGCTTCCATTTTGCATCATGTCTAAAGAAATCAGAAAACTCCAAACAACATTAAATGAGCCACCAAAAAAAAAAAAAAACACTAAAAACATCAGGAGAAAACTGGTACAGAACAAAATTTTTCCCTTTTTAGTCAGGAAAGAACACCTTCCCAGGGATTTCTGCCTTAATTTTGTCATATGAGGATCGCTAGCTACATGATAGTCTAGAAGAAATATATTTTTAGTTTGGTACATTGACAAACATATTTGAGATTCTGTTAATAAGAATTAAGGGGAGATCATGGATATAAGGTAGGCAACTAGTGGTATCTGCTTCATATAGTATGAGGCAGAGTTCTCCCATGTGCTAAAACAAATATCATGTTTGTGACCAAGCTGACATTATACTCTGCTTCTTTAACCTCTTACACATAGTAAAATGCATCCCCCTCCTATAAAACACAATCTATTCGGTTTAACATTGCCAAAGAGGCAAGGAGGCTGCATCTTCTGACCTCCTCTAACCCCACAAGAGGAAGAGAGAATCACCATCAGTAGCCCAAGGACCATTCTTGTGAGACTAGACATGCTGCCTCCCTCCAGCCCTTTCACCAACCCTGACACCAACAGTTACCACAGCAGCAACCATGACCTCTCTGCTGGGTTGGGTAATTCACTGCAGTGGCCACACCGGTTAGAGTTTATTAGGGAAATCACAGATTACGGTGTTTGTTAGGGAAGCAACAAGCTTCAAGTCCAGAAATGCACTCAGTCTCTTGCAGCCCGCCGTCTCTCAGCCGACAGTCTCTCTCAGTCTCTCTCCCAGCACTGTGTGTCTCTCTCAGTCTCTCTCCCAGCACTGTGTGTCTCTCTCAGTCTCTCTCCCAGCACTGTGTGTCTCTCGGTGTCACTCTCCCAGCACTGCGTGTCTCTTTTCAGATTCTGTTCTTCGGCCCCTTGGCAATCTTCATGTGACGTGGCATCTGTCGTCCCAAATCTGTGCTGTCTCCCATTTGTTCCCAATCTGTTCTTTTATGTATCACAAAAGTCATTGGGTTTAAGACATACTCTCAACATAACAAACCAAACCCAAAACCAAACCCAGTGCCATTGAGTCAGTTCCAACTCATGGCAAGCCCCATTGGGTTTCCAAGGCTGTTAATCTTTACAGATGCAGATTGCCTCATCGTCCTCCTGTGGAGCAGCTGGGAGATTTGAACCACTAACCTTCTGGTTAGCAGCCAAATGCCTTACCAACTAGGCCACCAGAGGTCCTTACATAACAAAGGAAACTTTATTCCCTAATGGGATTATATCCATAGGTATGTTGTTGTTGTTGTTATTTGCCATCGAGTCGGCCCAACTCATAGTGACCCCTCCTTGGGTTTCCGAGGCAGTATCACTACGGAAGTAGGAATGCCCAACCTTCCGTCCGAGGAGTGGCTGGTGGGTTTGAACCGCCAGCCATCTGGTTAGCAGGCAAGTGTCTTAGCCACTATGTTACCAGAGCTCCATAGGTATAGGGCTTGATATTCCTGCACGTTTTGAGGAGGACACAGTTCCATCTACAACACTATCTAATATTTTTCTAGTTAAATTATTGTATCTCTCCCCAGTACAATGTTAATATTATGAGAAAAGGGAGCCTGTCTGTTTATTCACTGCTATATCTTCGGTACTAAGCACAGTTTGACATGGCAAACTGTTAATTAATACGAATTAATCAATATTTATTGGATGAATAAATAGAAAAATAATTGAATGTCACTCCTCTGCCTATTACATCCTTCCCAACAATTCCCCCTTCATCCTTCAAGTCACAGATCCTGGCCCCCTCACCCTGTCTGATTTAAATGTCTCTCTTCTGTGTTCCTACAGTTGCTTGTGTATGTCTCTATAATGGCATTAATTATATGTATTGCATGCTTTATTACTTGTCAGACATACATGAAGTCCAAGTTAGTCATCTCTGAAACAGATGCCAAGGCTTTACAAGCACATGTAGCCTTTGTGTAGATCAGAAAAAGAAGTCAGGGCACCCAACCTGAGGAAGGGTAATGGGCTGGAACTCAGCCCTCTCCCTTCAGGGGTGCACAACCTATACATCTGTACATAGTGACCCTCATTGACACTAATTGTGTGTTTAACTGAATGAGGAAGTGAATTTCCTCTGTATCTGAGTTGTTTTTCTTAAGGGCAGAGGAACTAAGGTGCGGAAAGGATGGGCATGTTCCTGAATATCCATTATGTTGCTGGCACTGTTGTGAGCTATCCTCCCACATCACGTGAAATTCTTAAAACTCTGTGCAGGAAAGATTGGTTTTACCGTTTGTTGATGAAGAAACGGGCTCAGGGAGGTTTTGCAACTTCCCCAAGGTCGTACCCTTGGTAAACAGTGAGTCTGTGATTAAAATCCAGGCGCATTTGGTTTCAAGGTTGCCCTTGGCTGGCCTTGGCCCATGTAGGAATCTGACTGCTCTTTCCCAGGAGTCCTCGCATGTATATGCAGTCCTGCTGGAAAAGGTCCGTCTGAGCGAAATCTCACCTCGGTCCCCCTTTCTAGTGTCCATTGTGCCTCAGGTGTCTGTATATGAGTGTCTGAATTATCTAGCGTTGCTATAACAGAAATACCACACGTGGATGGCTTTCCTCACAGTTTATGAGGTGACAAGTCCAAATTCAGAGTGCTGGCTCTGGGGGAAGGCTGTCTTTCTCTGCCGGCTTTTGGGGGAGGTCCTTGTCTCTTTTGAGCCTCTGCTCCTGGGGGATTGTCACGTGGCTTGGTACTGCTCATTCCCCATCTCTCCTTTGCTCGCTGGTTTAATCACTTTTATATCTCGAAAGAGATTGACTCAAAATACACACTACACCAATCCTGCCTCATTAACAGAACAAAGACAACCCATTCCCAAATGGGATTATAACCACAGGCATGTTTTTGTTGTTATTATGTGCCGTCAAGTCCTCAAGTCCACCGACTTATGATTCATAGTGACCCATCCTTGGGTTTCTGAGGCAGTATCACTACAGAAGTAGATTGCCCAACCTTCCTTCCAAGGAGTGGCTAGTGGGTTTGAACCACCAGCCTTCTGGTTAGCAGTTGAGTGCCTTAGGCACTACACTATCAGAGGCATAGAGGTTAGGATTTAAAACACAAGTTTTGGGGAGACCCGATTCAACCCGTAACCACAGGGGATGCTCAGTTGTTGACTCACTGCTGACTGGTAGATTTCAATTTCTCTGGTGTTTCTTAGACAATATCAGAATTATATTACCCAGTAGCAGTGTTATCAGTCAAATAATATGAAAAAGGATGATCACTTGTTAGGTACTAGGTTGCACTGCTTTCTTAACAAAGAGCCACACTGACACAATGGTTAAGTGTTCAGCTGCTAACTGAAAGGTTGGTGGTGTGAACCCTCAGTGGCTTTGTAAGAGAAAGACCTTGTGATGTGCTCCCGTAAGCATTACAGCCAAGAAAACCCTATAGGGCAGTTCTGTTCTGTCACACAGGGTTGCCATGAGTCAGAACCAACTGAACAGCATCTAACAACAATCATTTTTTCAACATGTTGGCAATTTTTGTTTCATGGCTATGAAGGGTAATAATGCAACATGCTAAATTTGAGATCCCTGTTTGTTTTCAAGAAAGAATACAGTGGTAAATTTAGTTAGAATTCCTTAAACCTTAAAATATATTTTATTTGCCCCCCCCTCTTTTTTAATGTGTAGGAGATATTTCTTTATGGTTTTCTGTTTTTAAATTGTACACCTTTTCTCTAATGAAATTTCTGACACAAAAAATTAAGAGTAATATTTAATTCACTTCTAAAAAGAGAATGTTGCTTTTCTCACAAAACTGAATGTCAATCATACAACATGAGATTGTGTTAGAAGAGTACTGTGAGCCATAAATTGTGTAAATACATACCCCCAGACAGTGATGACTTATGACATGTTGTATTGGAACAGTTTTTTGTGGCAAACACGAATGTCTGAATCATCTATGAGACTCAGTCATTGGACATTTCCATTGGATATTGTTCTGGCACATCAAAGCAAACGTAGTCAGAATTAACTTGTTTTCTACCAACCCCTCTACCCAACATACTATAAACAGTTCTCCTTCCAAGATTTCTATATGTGTGGGAGCACCAGTCTTCTCGCCAAACAACCAGGGACTCTTAAAGTAGAAAAAAGAGTAGTGGTGATCTAGTTCAAACTCATCTAAGATACCTTTTGACAACACGGTTAAGATACAGGGCTCTAATTCAGTCTTCCAGGGTTCAACTCCTGGCTATACTACTTGCAGTAGATTCTGGAGCAAGTCACTTCACCTTTCTGTAGCCTAGTTTCAATGAAGATAAGAGCAATACCTATTTCATGGGGTTGGATAATGAATACATGAAATAATTCATGTAAAGCACTTACATACCCAGTGTACAGTGAACACTGAATAATATTGTTGTTGTTGTTGTTAAGTGCCATCGAGTCGTTTCCGACTCATAGTGACCCCATGCACAGCAAAACGAAACACTGCCCAATCCCGCGCCAGCCCCACAATCCCTGCTATACTTGAGCCCATCATCGCAGCCACCGTGTCAATCCATCTTGTTGAAGGCCTCCCCCTCTTTCG
>NW_006921594.1:5685735-5693995 GCF_000298275.1 Orycteropus afer afer
GAATTTGAACCGCCAGCCTTCTGGTTAGCAGTCAAGTGCCTTAGGCACTACGCTACTATAGCTCCTATTTGTATGTAAGTCAGAACAGTTAGGTATGGTTCATGTCTAATAACATACGTTATTCAAACGTATGTCTTAGTAAATAGCATACCTTTCTATGCATGAAAACATTAAAGAAACACTTCCAGATACACTAAAACACCTTTACATAATAATGCAGTAATAATAATAATGTTCTGATGAGCCGCAAAGTAGCATAGCACCCATTTGTTGTTAAAGACCATTGGATATACCATGAATTTTTAATAGAACAGACTTGACCAGGTTGGTTCCTAGCTACGGGTTGCACTTTGGTAACCTGGGGACTACCTGTATTCCTTCCACAAACTTCCGTCAGCTATCCACTATGTACCAAGTACTGTGCTGGAACCTGAGAACAAAGAGATGAATGAGAACAGGGGCTCTGGCCTCAAGAAGCCTCCAATCCAGCAAAAGAGCTCAGCACTAGCTAGCTTGTGACTTTCCTGCCCTCTCAGCCCACTTAGAGGGGATACTCTTGCCTCTCTCCTGATTGATTCACCTTCACTGCCCACCCCCAGGGATGTGGCCAACAAAGTGCTTTGTCTGCTCCTGTTTTGGTTACTTCCTGCTGCTGTAACAGAAAATACCACAAATGGGTGACTTAAACAAACAGGAGTTTATTGTCTTACGGTTTTGGAGGCTAGAAATCCGAGTTCAAAGTGCCAGGCTCTAGGGGCTGGGTGAAAGCCACTCGACCTTGGGCCTCAGCTCGGCCTCTTGTTCCTGGCCCACTGAAGCTGGAGGCTTTTGTTAATTCAGGCAGCTGCTGGCTGCTGAGGTTGGCAAACCCAAGGTCAACAAGTGAAAAGGTACAGTCCCAAGATTATCAAAAACACGGCAGGCCACAAATCCAAGTGCAGAAAAAGTCCCAAGATTGGTATAGCATGGTAGGCTACTGAACGAAGACTCAGCTACATGCAGGGTCCAAGAGTGCCAAAAAGCTGGACAGCTTCCTCAAAGTTGATGCTTATCTACTGGAAGCAGCCCACATCCCTAAAGCAGCTGCTACTCAGCTGCTCCAGTAGATTCGACCATGGAGTTAATTACCAATCTGACTATGGGGAATACTACATCCAGCTGCCCAGCCACTCAAAACCAGGCCCAGCCAAACTGACACACAACCTTAACTACCACAACTCCTAAGCAACTAGTCCGCAGACTCCTCAGGGAGTTCAAGCCTCTCTTTGGAGCAAGTCACCTTGTCCCTGTGAACTTCTATCTCTTCATCTGTAAAATGGGATAAATAATCCCTGCCCTGTTGATGTTCCTGGGTTCTACAAGAACAAAGTTAACCTGCCAAGTACTCTATTATAATTACAAGATAGTCATATTAAGACAGAAAAAGAAAAACTCTCCTAATGATGTATCTAATAGACCAAGGGAGCTCTGGTGGCGTAGTGCCTAAGGCATTTATTTGACTGCTAACCAGAGGGCTGGCAGTTCAAGTCCACCAGTCACTTCTCTGAAGGAAGACTGGGCATCACTACTTCCATAGTGATGTTGTTGTTGTTGTTATGTGCTGTCGAGTCAGACCCAAATCATAGCGACCTCTCCTTGGGTTTCTGAGGAAGTATCACTATAGAAGTAGATTGCCCCATCTTCCTTCCGAGGAACTGCCAGCTTTCTTGTTAGCAGCCAAGTGCCTTAGGCACTACGCTACCAAAGCTCCCTCCATAGTGATACTGTCTCGGAAACCCAAGGAGGGGTCGCTATGAGTTGGATTGGACTCGACGACAGTGAGGTTTTTTCTTTTGAATAGACCAAGAATGGCAAAAGGATTGAATAATGCTTCAATCCTCCCATCTACAATTCTCTGATTGTTTGGCCAGAAAATTGGTGCTACCACATACATGGAAAGCCGGGAAGGAGAACTGGTTATAGGATGTAGGACAGAGGGGTTGGTAAATTGATTGCCTATTCCAAAGCCCAAATACCTGAACCTGAGGTCTCAGTAAGCAAGGAAAGATCATTTGGCCAGGCATTGATGAACAGGAAGAGAGGAGAAACTGTATCAAGCTCCCAAATCAGACTAACAAGAATGAACTGAACTGAGTCAATAATATACCCAGCATTTCTCCTGGAAATCTCAAGGGCCACATATTTCATTGGAACATCACCAGGTTTTAGATCCAGAAAGACTTAGACTCAAGTGCCATATGTACCACTTACTAGTTGAGTGGCATTGTGCAATTTACTTAATCTAAGACATTGTTTCCCCATTTGTAAATCAGATTCTTTCTCTTGGGAATTCATAATTAGAACTGAGAGACATTCAGAAAGTCTGGATCGATCTTTTTACCAGAGGATATGTCATATCAAGGAATAAAAAGTGGCTATCATCTGCCGGGAGCTCTGGTAGCGTAGTGCCTAAGGCACTTGACTGCTAATCAGAAGGCTGGTGGTTCAAGCCCACCAGTCACTCCTTGGAAGGAAGATGGGGGCAATCTACTTCTGTAGTGATACTGCCTCAGAAACCCAAGGAGGGGTCACTATGAGTTGGGTCCGACTCGATAGCGCATAACAACAACATCTGCCCACCATCAGCATGAAAAACCAAGAAAGCCAGTTTCCAGAGAGAAAAGAATAAAGCAGGACTGGAGAGAGAAGCGAAGAACAGAAATGGAACTGCACAGCTTCTGATGGGCTTCTACTTCCAGGGATCAGAACTGGGGACTCACCTGGATTCCCATGCTAGAGTTCCAGCAGACACCCCGACCTTTCAAAATAAACTCTTTCTTCATACCTAAGTTAGGTCAAGTCAGTTTCTATTTTTCCAAACCAGAGTATTTGATAGTTTCCTCTCAGCATTCTTCTGTTTTCTTGAAGCCTGTATCTCTTGAGGGAACTCTAGTGGCATAATGCCTAAGGCATCTGACTGCTACCCTGAAGACTAGTGGTTCAAACGCACCAGCCACTCCTCAGAAGGAAGATTACTCAAGCTACTTCCGTAGAGATATAGCCTCAGAAACCCAAGGAGGGGTTGCTATGAGTTGAGATCAACTCGACAGCAGTAAGATTTTTTTTTCTTTTTTTTTTTTCTGGAGTTATCTCTCAGAGTCCTGGGAAACTGCACAGGGAGTTCCAAGTGAGACTTGCAAAACCTGTCTTCAACTCTCAGATGAAAAGAAGTTGGAAGTAGAAACAGTTTTCCTAACACTGTAGAAGCATGTTAGCATTTTTCTAAATTATGGCAAATGGGTGAACTGCAAAATTTCATTCATCATTAGTGATACTTGTTTTGAACAAACCCAGCCAAAAAGAATTATGAAAAGGCAGTCTGAACACCTAAGCCAAGCTGAACTGACCATGTCCATTTTATCACAATGAAATATTGCTATTAAATAGAAGTAAAATTACAATTATTTTAATTGTTTTCCTAAGAAGCAAGAGAGAAAACGGCTATTGAACAAATTGCTAAAAGTCTGATATATTTTATTAATAAGATACTTAAAATGTTGGATTCTATTTAAGAATGGCTTTTATGCTTAGTATGTAGTAGATAACCATTGGTTGTCTACCCCAAATCCATCCTATCCCCTACCCTTTTCTCACAGAACCCCAATTCTGCTCAGATATCCACCCTCCTCTGAGTGGCCACATGCTTCCAGAAAGGCTGCACTTGATCCCATGATAGACTCCTATCATTGATGGCTTTAGTCTTGGACATGAAACACAATTCTGGCCAATTAAGTATAAGAGTAAGCTAACTGACAGATTTTTTAGAACGGTTCCACCATCCATCCAAAGTGAAATACAAATGAGGAGATAGTCTTATCTTCTTCTGCATGTTGCCATGTCTATATGCTGTGCCTGGAACAGCCATTTGACCATGAGGGCAGACAAACCTAACACAACAAGAATGGCAAAAGAGAAAGACTGAAGAACCTGGAGGTTTTTGAGACACTGGATTAACCCACTGGTACCATCTACCACCTCTGGGTCACTTATTATGAGGTATGATAAATGCTTGACTCAAATTCAGTTGGAGATTTCTGTGGCTTGGGATTGAAAGCATCCCAACTGATACTGTGATATCAATCCTTTTTAAATGATCATTTTATTTGGTAATTCCTACAAAATGAGATGAGAAGAAGTAGAAAAAAAAATGCCCCAAGTAATGCCATACCACCTTTAAAAGTTCCATATGTTCCAAGAATGAAAATGACTTTGAAATCCTCACTCCTGTCATCTGTTGTTTTGTACATAGAATGTACCAACATAGTACCACTGCCCACTTCATGCTGCCTCCACAGAATTCTGTCCAAGAACACCCTGTTAAAACTCTTTATTTGGAGAATTTCCTTCCCTCTAGTCCCATTATTATCATGTACCAGTGCTTATGTGAGTTTTTCTTCACTCTCTTGTTCTTTCTCCATCTTTGTATTCTAAACGAAGACTGTTCATTTCCCTTAATGCTCCTCAATAGCATCACTGTTTGTTGTTGTTGTTGTTAATTGGCATCAGAATTTTTTAACCAAAACATCTTTTGGTGGGAGGAACTAACTTTTCTGTCAGTAATATCCTAGGAAGCCAAATTTTGGCTAAGGTTGATGATTCAGTGAATGACAGTGTTCTTTCTAAACACAGGCTGCCATGATGGGTGGTACCAGAGCAATGGAGCCTTCTCTGTATCTCACACACTAAGGGAATAAGATGTACTCCACCCACCTGATAATAGGGTTAAGTTGACCCTGAATATATAGATCATGACTCATTTCTGTGAAGGTTGTTTTTTTGTTGGCTTGATTTCCACAGCCTAGCCTTTTTGTGAAGGAAGTATCTTCTAGTCACAGCATATTTTCATTCATTCTTCCATCCACTATCCATCAAATGAATTTGCCTTTGTTTCTTACCTGTTTCTTAAAACGCATTTTAGGAACCTCAGACTGATCAAGGAACTCTAAAGGAAAAATGAGGAGCTCTGATAACATAGTGTCTAAGGCATCTGACTGCTACCAGAAGGCTGGTGGTTCAAACCCACCAGCCACTCCTCAGAAGGAAGGTTGGACAATACTTCCGCAGTGATACAGCCTCAGAAACCCAAGGAGGGGGTCACTATGAGTTGGGTCCGACTTGATGGCACACAACAACACCACAAAGGAAAAACTCTCAAGTTGTTTCAAGGAAGTGAAGCAACAGCTTTTATAAATTTGTGCTCTTTATGTGCTTAAGGCCATGTTCAGGAATGTTCTTTCTCTATCCTTTTTCTCCCAAGTTCTACCTCTTCTACCCTAACCACCCTTTCCCTATCCCAACTATATTCCCCACAAAAGTGTACTCAGTGCTTCAACATCTCTGTGAGCTACAGTAAATGTTTTCTTTAAAGCAAGGTTGTTCACTTCATGGACTTCACTCCTTTCTAGGTATTAACCATTTTTTTTTACTTTTGACCCCAATTTTTTTTAGATGGAATCAATAGTTAATGGTTTGTTACTTAGAAAAATACAATCAATTGACTAATGTTTTTAAATCTTCAGAGATGACATTTAATGAAATTTCTATCTTTCATAGTTCTCTTAAACTCCAGAACCCTATATCCAATCACTAACATTGCCATTTACTTACATTTATTAAGTTCAATAGCACCTCACATTCAAATTCAAAATTTATCTACTTGACCCCCTACTCTGCTCTTATTTCTCCTTTGGCATTATAAATTATCTACCTCAATATCCAAGCCAGAAACCTAACCTCATCCATCCCACTAAACCATTTTATATATATCTATGGACTCCATTCTCTTGTTTCCACTGATACTGTCAACTGTTACCTAATTGATAGTGTCAACTTCCTAATTCATCTTCCCGTGTCTAGTCTTGCCTGTCTTCATACTGTCAGAGTGATCTTACTTAACACAAATCCCATACTATATCCATGAAGACTTTCCATACTCTACCTCCACCCCTGCAGAAAGACTATCTTCTGTTTCACCCCCATTCCCTGGACAGATTTCCCTTGTTGGGAAGCAGCATAGCTCTTGGTGATTAAAAGCGCATGTTCTGGAGTCAGACGATTAGAATTGGAGTCTTGGTTATATACCAGGAGCAAGTTACTGAATCTCTGCTTCAGTTTCCTCTTCTATAAAATGGCACTGATAAATAGTACTTCTTAGGGTTGTTGGGAGAATTAAACAAGATAACGCATGTAAACACTTAGTTAATGCCTGGCACATGGTAGATACTCAATAAATGTAAGCTATTGTTATTACAGGAGCGCTGGTAGCATAGTGCCTAAGGCACTTGACTACTAACCAGAAGGCTGGTGATTCAAACCCACCAGCCACTCCTCAGAAGGAAAGTTGGGCAATCTACTTCCTTAGTGATACCACCTCAGAAACCCAAGGAGGGGTTGCTATGAGTCCGGTCTGACTCAACGACATATACCAACAACAACAACATTATTATTACATAAAATCTATTCTTTCCATTGCACTAACTTGTTTATATTTTTCTGTACTAAACTTTGAGCCACCTACCACTGGCCTGAAAAGTAGTAGACACTACATAAACATTTTTTTGATTAAATGACCATGTTACTTCCTGACTCACAAACCTTTGTCGGTTCTAGGTTCCATGTAGTATAAAATCTATACTCTTCAGCATAGTTTATAAGAACTCTGAAATCTGTTAACAAGAACGTCAAGAACTTAACAACAAAAAAACAAATAATCCAATTAAAAAATGGGCAGAGGACGTGAACAGACAGACACTTCACCAACGAAGACATTCAGACAGTCAAAAACCCATGAAGATTTGCTCACAATCATTAGCCATTAGAGAGATGCAAACCAAAACAGCAATGAGATATCATCTCCCCCCAGCACTAATAAAAACCAAACTCACTGCCATGGAATCGGATCCGACTTAGTGACCCCTCCTTTCCAAGGCAGTATCACTACAGAAGTAGATTGCCTGATCTTCCTTCTGAGGAGTGGCTAGTGGGTTTGAACTGCCAGCTTTCTGGTTAGCAGTCAAATGCCTTAGGCACTATGCCACCAGCACTAATAGCAAAGTTCAAATGAACAGAAAATAACAAATGCTGGTTAGGATGTGAAGAGACTGGAACCCTCATACACCACTGGTGGGATTTAAAAATGGTTCAACCACTGTGGAAAATGGTTTGACTCTTCTTAAAGAGCTGGAAATAGAAATACCATATAATCCAGCAATCCCATTATTAGGGATATATCCTAGAGAAATAAGAACTGTGACACAGATATGTGCACACCAGTGTTCATTGCAGCACTAGTCACTAGAGCAAAAGGATGGGAACAACCTAAATGCCCATCACTCCTCTGAGTGGATCCCAAACGATGGTACATACACACGTTGGAATACTACACAATGTTAAAGAACAATGATGAATCTGCAAAAACATTTCATAACATAGATGAACTTAGAGGCCATTATGTTGAGTGAAGTTTAAAAAACAAAACAAAACAAAAAACCAAACTCACTGCCACCCAGTCGATTTGACTCATAGCAAACCCTTCTTGGCTTTCTGAGATGGTATGTCTACAGAGGTAGATTGGCCAATCTTCCTTCCAAGGAGTGGCTGGTAGGTTTGAACTGTAAGGCTGGTTAGCAGTCAAATTAAATCACGAAAGGACAAATATTATGTGAGATCACAACTGTAAAAAAGAAAAGGGTTTCACAAAAAAAAGAAGGGTTGGTGAGGAAAGAAGGTGTTCTGGTTACCTAGTGCCGCTCTGACAAGAAAATACCACAAATGGGATGGCTTAACAAACAGGAGTTTATTCTCTCACAGTTTGGAGGCTTTAACTCCATGTTCAAAGTGTGGGCTTCAGTTCTGCCTCTTGCTCCCGGCCCACTGAAGCTAGAGGCATCTCTTCACTCAGGCGGCTACTGGCTGCTGAGGCTAACAAGCCCAAGGTTGACAAATTACAATGGCACAGTCCCAATGTTACCAAACACAGCAGGCCATTGATTCAAGTCCACTGAAAGTCCCAAGATTGGCAGGGCATGACAGACTGTTGAACAATGACTTGGCTACATGCAGGATTCAAGCATGCCATAAGCTAGAGACCATTCCCAAAGCTGTTTCTTATATATGGGAAGCAGACCACATACCCAAAGCAGCTATTCAGCTGCTCCAATAGATTCCACCATGGAGTTAATTACCAATCTCACCATGGGGAATAACTACATTCAGCTGCCTA
>NW_006921594.1:5694405-5708241 GCF_000298275.1 Orycteropus afer afer
AATGTAAGATGAAATAGCATATCTGCATTGCCAGGATTTCTGGCCACCGTGTAGCTAGCAGTGATCCCAGGTTCCTTTGTGCTCCCATAATACCCTTTGTCTATTTCATAAAGCCCTGATTTCCTGGGTCACAGCACACAAAGACTGAGACTTAATCATCTTTGTCTCCCAAGGACATAGCACAGTAGTTGGCACAGACGAGGCACTCAAGAAACACCTTTTGAATGAACAAAAAACAGCAAATATCTATGGATCATCTTTGTATAAGGCAAAGAAAATGGCCCACCTGTTGAATCTTCGATAAGAAATAGTCCTGACACACAAATCCTTCCTGCAATGACTTTCCGCCCTGCTGCTCTGGGTGGGGGAGCAAAGTGGTCAGCAGACACGTGCCTTGGTGATCTCCTACAGCATTTGATGCATCCCACTTTCATTTGTGGCTAAAGCAGGTCTTCTTTGAACGAATATCCCCATTTTCTAAAAAGGAAAATTTTAAGGAATATGATCTACTTTAATCAGTCAACATTATTTGATACCTTCAAGAAGAAAACTATAGATAGTAAAATGAATAAAACATTTCAAAATTAATGCAACACTGATGTATGAATGTTCATGTTAGTAAGAAAACAAAACATTGTAAAAAACTATTACCCAAACTGATCAACTTGCTGTACTTCAGGTCAACTTTAATTTATACTGGCTGACGGAGCTTATGTACGTAATTGCAGTCAGCCATGTGTTTTCAACTACTGCACCTGAGTTCTCTCCCCTCCACTCCTACCCCCAGCAGATTTCCTCAGCTCAGTTTCAGACTGGCGAATCTAAGCCTGTTTCCTCCCAGTAAAATCTCCAATGAAATGTTTTTTAAAGATGACATTTGGCCTGAAAAATAAGCACTTAACATGACAGCTTTCATAACACAGTCTGTGAAATGGAAGGCAGCCTCTGGCTAGTGATGATAACCACACTGTCAGATCCACGTTTTACAGCCACACGGGCACTGGCTGTGCTAATAAGGAAACATTTCGAGTGCCTCTCGGCTTTAATAATGACTCATTGTCCTGGGAAACTTCCCTTTCTGTGTGAATTAGCCTTGGAGTAACTCATAATCTGATGGTCACTATGACAACTCTGAATGCTTCAGAGACTCTCTGCATCTGCACCAAGGTTATGCCGATCTGATTCTGTGGGAGTGTTGAGGTTGGCGGTAAGGAGCTAATGCTACAACCATGGCAGTAAATCTCATTGAAATCTGAAGTAAAATTATTGCCATCCAATTACATCTTACTTTGTTCACCATTAAGGTAACCTATAAAAGGCACTTTGCAAAGTGAGCCATCATAAATGTGTATTCATTGCACAGGAGCACCCAAAACTGGGGGCACCCAGTTGGCATTTAAACCCTCTCAGAGGAAGTTGTTAAACAATAAAAGAGCACAAATAGAACACTGTCAAAATATATAACCCTGTAACACGTGAACATGTATGCGCCAAACTGTGGGGTCGTCTTTTAACTGCATAGCCCTAAGGAAAGCAGAGATTCTGACTACATATTCACATTTGTTAAGTGTTCTATTCTTTTTGAATCATTCTTTATAATCTGTATGTATACTAATCAGAGATCCAAAAATGATGAAATCAGATCCCCCCTGACAAAAATAAATGAGAGTTGAAGTTACTTAATTCTATCCCATATTGTAGTTCATCTAGATATAATAACATGAAATTAATTTTTCATTAGCAGATTTTACAATAATGTTAGTGCTTACTTAATTATTGTGTTAATCTTAAATGTAATTTAGGACTTAATGAACTCCTGGAGTTTTTTAAGGTTAGCCATATAAAAAGTACGTTATCATTCTAAGCACGCTGCAGCCTTGGTTGCCGCAGCACCACAATATGACTCTTGCTGTGGGACCACAGCCAATGTAGCCCATAGGGAGCTTTTTTCTAATTCTTATAAATTAGAGAAAGGCAACAAGATGCCCTTCCTTTTGGTGGGAGAAAGGCAGTCCCGCAACAGGGAGTACTGTTTGGCCTGGGAATGCAGGCTGCATCTCAACCACTTCCCATCCCATCAGCTGGGTACATTGGTGCGGTATACAAATTACGCAATTGTACACAGCAGCTGCACTAGGACCCCAATGAAAGCGAGGATCACTATAACTTTTCAGTACTTTCTCTAATTAAAAATATGTTGAACAGAGACTGAGATATACTCTTATCAATTAAAAGGAGAATATAAACTATTTAATTGATTCTAAGATCCATATTTTTTTCAGTTTAGCATCTCTGAAAGTTAAATGTTTTACAATGCTATTGCCATTCAGCCATTCAATCAGTTTTACATAATGAATATATTTAAACAAAAAAAGAAAATTAAAGAAATTTTCTATTTATCTAAACCTCTATTTAGAATAAGGCGCTCTGGTGGTGCAGTGGTTAAGGCATTCAGTTGCTAACCAAATGTCGGCAGTTCAAACTCACCAGTCACTCCTTGGGAGAGAGATGAGGCAATCTGATTCCATAAAGATTTACAGCCTTGGAGCCCTAAAAGGAAGTTCTATAGGGTCTATAGGCAGTACCTATAAGGTCGCTATAAATCAGAATTGACTCAATGGCAGTGGATTTGGTTTGTGCTAGGCTTATTTAGAATAATAAGTCATTTCCTACTTGAAAAAAGGACACTCTAGCAAAAGGACTGGGCAATCTATTTCCAAAGAAGTAGAAGTTTCTGCCTTAGCAACCCAAGGAGGGGTCACTCTGAGTCGTAATCCACTCGACGGCAATGCGTTTGGTCTGACTTTTGATCAAAAGGACATCTATTAAATAAAGCATTTGTTCTTGCCCTCTAGTTTCAAGGACTCCTTAGCCTAAAATGATCTCTCTTCAACCCCAAAGCACTTGGTTTATAGTCAGTCATTTTATGGCCAGATTATATTCTGCTCGGTGCTATAACTGTATTTTACTTCTCGGTGGTCTAATTTGTAAGGATTACAGAGCAGGGCCTGTGGGTCATGGGCTTCCCTGCTATTCCTGGGCAGCATCAGATGAAGCAGCCCAGGCTCCGGTGCCAGGCAGACCTGTGTCCAGATCTTGTTCCTGCTATTTACTAGCTCTACGATCTTGTTAGTTAACTCCTTTTAGACTCATTATCTCATTTGTAAAATGGGGATAATAATACTTAACACATGGAATTGGTTTGAAGATATAAAAATGAGCAATGTTATAGAAGATTGACATTAACAGGTTCTTTGTAAGTGACTATTGCTGTTTCACAGAGGCAGCATGAGTTCTGGTGGAAATAGATTCAAGTTCTGGACTGGTCACATAGTACATCTAGCTAACAAGTTACTTCACTTTTAAGTACCATAAAGTCAAGATCTTGTCTGTCTTATTCATCGTTGTATCCTTAGAATCTAACACAGAGTCTGTGTGCATAGTTGTTGAATGAACCAATCAATGAAAGAAAAATAAAAATAATAATTCCTTATAACACTATAGTGAGAATGACAAAGAATGTGTGTAAGTTGCCAGTTACAGTCACAGTGCCTGATACATAGTAGATCACAATAACTGATTTTTTATTATCTAAACAAATAGAAAGGAGTCCTAGTAACACAATGGCTAAGAGCTTACTTAGCTACTAAGGAAAAGTTTGGTAATTCAAACCCATCAGAGAAAAGACCTGGTGATCTGCTCCCATAAAGATTACAGCCTAGGGGAGGTGCACCCCTTAGATCAATCAACTGTAAGACAGCAGAGGGGTAGCATTCACATAGAGGGAAAGCATGACAAACAGGAGTGCATAGAAAAGAAGGAGAAAGGGAGGGAGTAGTCAGAGGGAGGAAAGAGGAGGAGAGTTTTTTATGGTTGGGGATTGTAATCAGGACTGTGAAATCAAAGTGCATGAGCCTATATGACCATGAGACCAGAAGAACTAGATGGTGCCCAACTACCACTGTCAATCACTCAGAAGGGGATAGGTGCAGGAGATCCTGGGAAAACAATGTGGAACAAAGCTCAAAATCATTAAAAAAAAAAAAAAAAAAAAAAAGGTGGGGACCAGTTTTGCTGGCCTGATAGAGCCTGGTGAGATCCCTGAGACTTTGGCCCCTAGCCAGCCTTTGTGTCTGAAATTGAACTCACTCCTATGGCTTCCAGCCAAACAATAGACAGGCATATGGGATGAACATTACATCAGATAGATACACTGCTTGGAGTGATCAATCATGGGAGAACAGAAGGGCAGTGTTTGCACAGGGAGACCGCTCACGAGGCAGGAGTGCATGGTAGGGAAGGATACAGAGAAAAGGTAATTATGGGGAGGAAGTAGGAAGAAAGCTGTTACATTGTGGGGAATTGTAATCAATGTCATGAGACAAAATGTGTATGAACTGGTGTATGGAAAATGAACTTTCTCTGTAAACTTTCATCCAAACTATAAGAAAAATTAAAGAGAAAGAAAGAAAGATAACAGCCTAGGAAACCCTATGGAGACAGTTCTATCCTGTCCTATAGGGTCACTATGAGTAAAAATTAACAGCATATAATTACAACAAACATATAGATACAAAAACAGGATGTAAAAGGTGCTAATTACAGGAATAGGTAATAAAAGGACATGGCTAAATGGCTGGCATGATGAATAATGTGTTCTAGTATTAAAATGTGCTCATTCCTCCAACACAACATTATTATAGGCAGCAAGAATCACTTGTTTGTTTAATAAATATTTACTGAGCACATAGGATTTGGAAATCACCAAAATGGATAAAATATTAACGAACAAGTACACGTATGTTAGGGCCAGAACATGAAGAGCCTTGCTTCCAAGAATCTTTGCCTTCAGATGACCTGAGTTTCCGTGTGAAGAAGAATTAAACAAGATGTTAATGAACAGGTAGGATGTTTAGTAGCCCTTTACCTCTTATTATTTCAAATACTACTTTTATAACTGGGACCTTTCTGCTCCCACCCATTTTGGCAGAGAGAGGTACTTCCTTTGACCTTTAGTCATAAATGTAGACAATATAGAAACACAGATATGGAGGTCAGGACAAGGGAGTTTCTTACTGCCCTGGATATTACCCTGCCATTACAACACCATGAGGAGAGGACTACATAGATGGGAGGAATGAATGGCAGGAGGGTAAGCTGCAGCTGTGAGTCTAAAAATAAATGGTCACACCTCATCTATAACCTGGCTTCTAGATGATTTCATTCCAAATTGGCATGTGTCATTCTTGTTCTCCAAGATAGGTAGGAATGTGGACAGTACTGGAGTCCTACTTATCAAAGAGGAGAAAAGTCCAGGGCTGTTACACTGAAAAATATCGATTTGGACTTTGTTGCCATACATTAATATATTAAGATCACTCAATCTTCATTCAAAATATATAATACATGTGACTAACACAATATTATATGCCATCATACAATAATTCTAAACAAAGACGTCTAAGAAAAACCTCCAGACCTACCCTTAAGCTTGCTCCCCTTGTACCCCCAAAGACACTGCCACAGGGACCCTAGGGCACAGGTGATAGCAGCAGCACTTCTTGAGAAATGCTGAGCAGAAAGTGTCCTAGGACCATGTCCTGGCACAAGAAACAAAGAAGGTAGCTTGGAGAGAAGGCGGGAGGAAGGGGAGACGGAAAGAAGAAAAGAATGAGGGGAATAGGAAAGAAGTAACAAATTAACCTAACGAGTTCCATCCATGTCAAAGATGGAAGACTGAGCTGAAGGAACTCTAAGGAATGGTCCTTCTACCCCCACTGGCCTTTAGGGAACATCAGAATCAATTCACTTGGGAACACAATGCTGGCCTATAGGCAGTGGGTTGCTTGGAGAATTTTGTTCTTCAGGCACCACACTACATGAGTACCTAAGGCCACCTGTGGGTGTCCAGTTCCAGTTCCTTCAAGTCAATTCCAACTCACAGCCACTCCATGTGTGTCAGAGTGGAACTATATTTCATAGGGTTTTCAGTGGCTGATTTTTCGGAAGGAAATAAGGCTTCCTTCTGAAGTCCATGGGTTGTGCAGTTAACACACTTGGCTGCTAAGTGGAAGGTTAGAGAGTTAAGTCCACGCAGAGGTCCCTCGGAAGAAAGACCTCAGTGGTACCAGGTTGCAAACAGGTGATGTGACTCTTTCACCTCCTCCTGGCTTCCTCCATATAAATCGCTTTCCAGTTTGCCCCCTCCCCCTTCGCTAATGCCAAAGGGAACAGAACTATAGGGGACATGAAGGCAGGTTGCTTGAATGTGCCTGTGTAAGAGAAATGAGGGGTTAGTTCCATTCCTGAACATGGGCCCATCAGTGTTCATTCTGGGTAGACCATCTACAGTCTTTCAAGGGACAGAATTATAGCTCATCTCACAGATGACAAAAGGAAGCTTAGCTTTTTATCAGGTACTCCTTCCCAGGTACTTCTGCAAATGGTTGAGGAACACTTTCCTGCAGAGGTGACTAAGTATGGCACATGCCCTGGGTGCCAAATGAAGGCAGTGTCACTGAGCAGTTTCAATTAACAATAGTAGTTTCCATGTCAGCTGTGAGAAATCAGTCAGCAAGTTAAAACTAATACTTGATGTTTGAGAGCCTTCATGGGCCAAGCGGGGCTCTGGTAGCACAGTGCCTAAGGCATCTGACTGCTAACCAGAAAGTTGGTGGTTCAAACCCACCAGCCACTCTGCGGAAGCAAAACTGGGCAATCTGCTTCCGTAAAAATTCACTGCCTCAGAAACCCAATGGGGGTTGCTATGACTCGGAATCGACTCTATGGCAGTGAACTTGGTGTTCTGGTTTTACGGGCCAAGGCAGACTGTGCTGTGCTGAGTGTAGAAAGAGAAGGAACTGAAAAAAAAAATGACTTTGAGCACATCATAGAGCAATTTTCATCAGCGGAACCAAGAAACGTGTAGTTGTAATTTTCATGTACTGTAGTACCATAATGTGTTAAGTAAAAGATTAATGAGTTTGACTGGTGTTTTTGAGCTGATATGGTAAAGTTATTCAAAATATTGGTGTCAAATATTTGAACAGGAGCACAATTCTGGTGCATGCCGTAGGTGCTATTTTCCACAGATGCACCTCTGCTTACCTACGCGCTGTGTCTGCTGCACGGCTGTTTGTCCCCTCAGGTGGCAGCATGGAGCCGCTGCTCCACGCAGCCGCAGGCCGCTGCTTTGTTCTTCAGCAGGCCACCCTTGCCATATCATAACCACCTTTCCCAAGCTGCTATGAGGCTTCCCTTTCAATAGTACTTCCAGAGCCAACACACACCCAGCCTGAATTCCCCAAAGCACCTCTAGGATCAGAAGAGAATCAAGGGCTTGGGGAACAGAAGAGTATTACAATATAGAGAGGAGTGTTTCTTCAAAAGAGAACCAGGCTCCCAAACTGCCCCACGTTGAATCAGCTCTACCTTGCTCAGGATTCTAATTTTTTTTTTTTTTTTTTTTTTCCTTCCCTTGGCTCTTGTTTCCCTCAGGTGAGTAAACCCAACTCTCTTTATCTAATGCATGCCCTTGGGCTCTGCAGGTGCTATCAACCTCACGGCTCCTTTGGTTTGTGTATATTAAGGTGTAGCAGAGAGACAGGAGACTAAAGAAGTACCAAAAATACTGGAAAGAAGAAAGCTCTGGTAGGAAACTCCAGTGCTGTGCTCTAGGGTCCAGAAGTGTTTTCTAACAGAAACATTCTATCTTTGTTTTATTTATGTAGCAACTTTTCTCCATAGTAAGTTATTCTCTCAGGAAAAACTGAAAGCCTGTGAATGGGAAATTTCGCCAAACTGCAATTTTTGTAACATGAAGCTGTATTGAGTTCTTTTCTAGAAAGATGCTAGGCCTGCCCTGATCCTGAAGAAAAAGAACATGGTGAGACTGCCTTGTTTATTGAGATTGCTGAGATAATAAATTGGTATTAGGAGTTTCATTTTAGTGTCTGAGAGAGAATCTATTCAAGCTGACAGGATATTGTGGGAAAAAGCTTAGAAAGTGAAATTAGATTTTTCATACATGTAGTAGCGGCTGCTCAGATAGTGGAGAAAATCCTCAGAAGTAATTTATCAGGCAGTAATGCAGTGAACAATGAAGACAACTCTTTCAGATGACAGAATAGTTGGGACAACTCTGTGACTGTTAATGACAGAATGTTAAATCCCCGATACTGGAATTGTTGAATAACTAATGTTTGAAGGTTTACAGTTCACAACATTCTAGAGTGCAAATTATCTTTGACTTGACACTATCAGATACAGAATCTTAAACTGTAATCACACACCGGATGTTGCCCCATGGCCACAACAGTGAGGTTTGTTTATGCCACATGCTTTCTGTAGGTCCAGCTATCCCAAACCAGTAGTCACCACTAAATGATCAACTCAGAGATTAGACAAGTGTTCTTGGGTCAAAAAGCCACGATCAGTATAAATATAAAGCAGTAATATTGACTGTTGACAAGAAAGTTCAAGAGAGTAATTGCAATTAAAGCAACTCTGCTAGGAGCTATGGACTTCCTGGTGACTGTGATGCGCTCAGTTGCTAACCAAAAGATTGGAAGTTCATGTCCACCCAAAGGCACTCAGAAGAAAGGTCTGAAGATCTGCTTCTGAAAAATCAGCCACTGAAAACCCCTATGGAGCATGGGTTCTACTCTGACACCCAGATCACTGTGAGTCAGAGTGGACCCCACAACAATTAATGATTGTGGTGGAACTAGTACATATGTCTCTAAAGACAAAAAGACTGTGATGATTTGTAAATAACTTCTCTGCTCTTTGACAGATGGACCAAAATTATATTTCTGAAAATATAAACATTTGTTAGGAGATGGTTTTAGAGAAAGAAAGTGGAGGGCAACTCCAAGGTAAAATTGTCAAGTAGATAAAAGTCCATTGACAGCTTCAGAGCCAAAGGTTGACATGATGAGAACAGTTTTCAGAAAGATTGATCTAGTGGTAATGAAAATAATGAATTGAAAGGGGATCAGCAAGGATAGATCCAGGTTTTGGGGATCTAAAACTAATTAAAGAGGATATGAGTCCTCGTTGAGAAAAAGGATACAGATTGAAGAATGCAAAATTACTAGGGCCCCTTACAGAGCCTTTGAATGGGCCCATGCAAGGAAGGGGGTGCCCTGAAGGTTAGCATCATTACTTTCACAATAAACCATCTATGGACAGGTGACAGTTAAAGCAACTAAGACAGTTGCACTAATATAATAGCATTCCACCTACCCAGCCACCCAGGCTAGACAGTCTGGGTCCTCTTTGATCCTTCCTCTTAATTCCTCTCCAGTTACCAAGTCATGCCCATTTTATTTCCTAAATGTGTTTCAAGTTCATTTCCCTTCTTCATTCTGAATGCCACTGCCTTAGCTCTAGACATCACCACCTCCACTGCAAATAGCCTCCTAACTGGTTCCCTGTCTCCACTCTTCTTTATCTCCCATAAATCTATCCTGCATGCAAACACCCAGAATTCTCAGGCTTCTAAAAGGCAGCCTTGATAATGTCCCTCTTCTGCTCAAGTGCCCTTCATTGAAGCCTCCTCAGGATAAAGCCCCAAGCCTCCTTAGCATGACAAGCAGGACCTCCAGGACCTCCCTCTTCACGTCTCTCCACTTACCCTCTGGTGCCATCAACACCACACCACCTGCAGTTCTTGCAAACACCTTGAAAATCCTCAGGTGCAGGCTTTTGGTTTGTGGCTGACTTCTGGTCCTGAAATTTCCTCCCTTTCTCAGCACCCCTCCTCCTTCCCACTTCCTTTTACCAGGCTGACTCATTATGGTTGACAGTAGAACCATTTCCTTCTCCCAGAGGTCTTCACGGACAACCCCCACTACCACCACCTCCACCAAGCTGGTCAGATGTCTCCTCTAGAGCTTCCTTCAGGCACTCAGCACACATACTAAAAGGGTTTGTTTATGTCTGCCTTTCCCCTTCCTCTCCAGCTGGGGATCTCCTTTGGGGTAGGAACCGTGTCTGATTCATTGCTGTATCCCCAGCATCTCGCTGTCCATAGGTCTTCACCAAATAATTTTGAAAGGAATGAACAAATAAACAACTAAATTAATCACTAAATGAGTCATTTTCTATCACAAAATGAGTCATTTTCTATCACAAAAATGAGTGTAGAGAGACAAGCAAGTAGCATACTTAGTTCTGGGACATAATCAAGCTCATAGATAGAAGAAAGAAAAGAAGTCAATTCTGTACAGGCAACTGAGAATACATAATCAAAAAAGGAGAAAGACCAATAGGAATTATGTTGTCGTCTTCTTACTTACCAAGTTTTAGAATTTCTACAGCGAATGCATATTACTTTTTAAATACAAAATAAGGGAGTTTGTTAGTGCACAGGCTAAGCTGCTGTAACAAAGAGACCTCAAAATAGAATAATTAAATAAGTGCAACATTGCTATTGTAAACAGGCCAGGTCTGATACCTTAACCACCAATTTCCAAGGATGCTGCCAGCCATTAGTGAGAACAAAGTGAGGAGGACAGGACAGGCAGTTAACCTGTAAGGAAGCAGGAAGTTGCTCTCCACCTCTTGGCCATAGGAGCTAGGTTCACATCTAGCTGCAAAAGGAGGCTAGGAAATATAGTTTCCAGTTGGGCATCCATATGCCCAGCTAAATGTGGGTAGAATTCATTCCTAAAAGGAAGAAAAGGAGAGCAATATCAAAGGTAATTAACAGCCTGATGCAAAGTGGTTCTTTTTTCTACAGAGAGATTGAATGATGCAGTAGAAGCAGAAGCCAGATTTCATACGATTGAGATTTGTTGAGTAGTGGACAAATAAAGGTAAAAAACGTGGACTGTTCTTTGAATGTTAACAGTGCAGGAATACCCCATTTCATTGTGCTTCACTCTATTGAGTTTCACAGAAAGTGAGTTTGTTTTACAACTTGAAGGTTTGTGGCAATCCTGCCTTGAGCAAATCTATTGGTGCCATTTCTCCAACAGCATGTGATCACTTTGTGTCCCTGTGTCACATTTTGGTAATTCTCACAATATTTTGAACTTTTTCATAATGTTATTGCACACTGAATAGACTATAGTATAGGGTAAACATAACATTTATTTGTACTGGGAAGGCAAAAAATGTGTGTGACTTCCTTTATTGTAATATGTACTTTACTGCAGTGTTCTGGAACTGAACCCATGATATCCCAAGGCATGCCTGTATATAGAAGAGAAATAGGGTGATGACTAGAAAGAACTACTGAGTCAAGCTAGGTTTTGTCTTGCTTTGTTTTGAATGTTTGTGTTCCTGAATATGGAATACCTGTGCTTGTTTAAAGATGTCAGTGGAGAGAGGTCACAAAGATCTCTCTTTAGAGAAGTCTAAAACTAGAGATTGTTGTTTTGTGAAGTCTGAAGGACACCTCTCTTTCTGACATTGGAGGGAAGTGAGGGAGGATGGGTATAGAGACACTAATATTGAAGTGGTGAGGAAGTTAGATGAGAGAGTTTAGATTGTGCACCAGCTATCCAGGTTCTTTCATTATGGAGTTTCAAGCTCCAAACGTTCCTATCCATAATCCTACCCACCCATAACCCAAGAAAATATCACCTGATCTGTGACTTATTCCTTCTCTTTCCATATTTTGTATAATCAATAAATCAATCAGCTAAACTATTAAATCAAGGGAATGGAACACTCTGCCTCCTGTTCAGCTTTTTCATGTATACTTAATTCATAAATAAAGATCACTTCCTATTCCAGGAGTTAGGGATACAGAGGTGAACAAGATGTGGTGAAATGAGTTCCTTTATGTGGTCTTTCGCCTTGGTTCTTTGGGGGGAAAAACTTGATTTTCACCTTAAATTCTGGGAAATTACCTTTGCCCTAGTTTTGTACCTCAGAGGGTTTGTTACTTTTGTCCATGTTGATTGACATTTCCTGGGTAAGTTATAAACAACTTGGTTTTATTCTTTTTGTCTGTTTCTAGGCTGCAGGCTGCCCTGTGCTTGGTATATACTTTGCAGGGATTGATCAATATTGTATGCAAATGAAGCATCTGCAGCCTACTATGCAAATAAAATGTCTATGGCCTTCCAAGAGGGGCTTGGTCAGTTCATAGCCCTGGTAGGGGATATATGCATTAACATTGGTGAGGAGTTTATGTATTTAAGCAGCCAACTCCACAGAGGTTTTTCAGACAAAAAGCAGCAGGAAGAGAAGTAGCAGGAAGAAGTAGAAGGAAGAGAGAAAAAGCAGAGAGACCGAAGAAGCAAGGAATGTCCTAAAAGAGCTGTAACATAGGCTGAAGACTGTAACACTGAAGATAGCGACAGACCCAGAAGGTGCCCGGCAGTAAAGCTGACCGTAACAGTCTTGGACAGAGCCCAGTGGCAAAGCTGGTGGCAAAAAACAGTATGGCCAAGATGAGCCTGTTCTGAGGGGTCTCAGACGAGGCCTGCACAGTTGAGAGGCACTGAGAGAGCTGTCGAGCATTGAGGAAGGGAAACTTTGTCTCCCTGCTTCCTTATTGATCTTCATCCCGAGATACACCCTGTTCTTTAATAACCACTTAACTCTAAGTATGGTCTTTTGAGTTCTGTGAGGCAATTGTAATGGATTATTGAACCCAGAATAGAAGTAGAGCGTGCCATGGGAAGGATGGCTGGTATCAAAATTGTTTAAAAGTTTGGAAAGTGGAGGTGTGTCTGACTTGCACCTCATGGGAATTAGCTTTTTGTGCTGATGATGATTCTCATTATCTTCCCTGAAGCTAAACAGGTTCTGATGCTACTGCTACCACTAGTCCCATTTTGCATTGCCTTTGTGGAGACTGCTTTGGAGAACAACATGGACATTTTGATGCTATCCTTCTGAAGACATTGTTCCTGACATTGCTGTCTTATACAGAGGAATCACTTATCATAATAATGAAAATTTCAGGGAATGTAGAAAATGGGCAACACTATGATTGATGCCACTATGGCTTGCAGACTGAGACAGACGGAAGAAGGAGGAGGCCATCCACTCCTCAAAGAATTGGCCAGGGAAACCCTTATGAATAACAGAGAAACACTGTCTGGTACATTACTGTGCAACTTTATGAATAGTCCAGAAACATTGTCCAATACAGAGGAGGAAGATGAATCACTTAGCTTAGAAAGCGCTCAAAGTAGGACTGGAAAAAGAGCTGCATCATCTGAGTAAACCCAGCCTTACTCATATGGATAAGGTAAAGCTTTCAAGACCTCCATTTGCTGACGTGGCACCACTCAAATTGAGGAGAAACAGCAATAGACATCCATTAATAATCGGAACATGGAATGTATAAAATATGAATCTAGGAAAATTGGAAGTTGTCAAAAATGAAATGGAACACATAAAGATTGATACCCTAGGCATTAATGAGCTGAAATGGACTGGTTTTGGCCTTTTTGAATCAGACAACCATATGATCTACTATGCCAGGAATGACAGTTTAAAGAGGAATGGCGTGGCATTCAACATCACAAAGGATGTTTCAAGATCTGTCCTGAAGTACAATGCTGTCAGTGATAGGATACTATCCATACTCTACAAGGAAAGCCAGTTAATATGACTATTATTCAAATTTATGCACCAACCACCAAAGCCAACGATGAGGAAACTGAAGATTTTTATCAACTCTTGCAGTCTGAAACTGACCAAACTTGTAATCAGGATGTGTTAATTATCACTAGTGACTGGAATGCAAAAGTTGTAAACAAAGAATCACCAGTAGTTGGAAAAATTGGCCTTGGTGACAGAAATAATGCTGGAACTCACATGGTAGAATTTTGCAAGACCAACGACTTTTTCATTGCAAACACCTTTTTT
>NW_006921594.1:5709656-5729433 GCF_000298275.1 Orycteropus afer afer
GATACGCTGATGATACAACTTTGCTTGCTGAAAGTGAGGATGACTTGAGGCACTTACTGATGAAGGTTGAAGAATACAGTCTGCAGTATGGATTACATCCCAATATAAAGAAGACAAAAATCCTCACAACCAGACAATAAGCAGCATCACGATAAATGGAGAGAAGACTGAGTTTGTCAAAGAATTCACGTTGCTTAGTTCTACAATCAATGCCAATGGAAGCAGAAGTCAGGACATTAGATGACATGTAGCACTGGGTAGGTCAGCTGCGAAGGAACTATTTCAAGTGCTGAGGAACAAAGATGTCTCCTTGAGAACTAAGGTGCACCTGACACAGGCCGTGATATTTCCAATCGCTTCGTATGCATGTGAGAGCTGGCCAACGAATAAGGAAGACGGAAGAAGAGTTGATGCTTTTGAGTTGTGGTGCTGGCGAAGAGTGCTGAAAGTACCATGGACTGCTAAAAGAACTAACAGATCTGTCCTGGAAGAAGTGCAGCTGAGATGCTCCTAGGAAGTGAGGATGGCCAGACTTCATCTCACCTACTTTGGTCATGTTGTCAGAAGGGACCATTCCCTAGAGAAGGATGTCATGCTTGGTAAGGAGGAGGGTCAACAAAAGAGGGGAAGGCCTTTGATGAGATGGATTGACACAGTGGCTGCGACAATGGGCTCAATATAGCAGGGATCATGGAGCTGGCGCGGGATTGGGCGGTGTTTCGTTCTGCTGTGCATGGGGTCACTATGATTTGGAAGCGACTCGACAGCACCTAACAACAACAACAACAACAATGACTGATGCCTCTTCAGTCATAGTCACTATATATGCCTGTCACAGGGTGTCTGGAAGAATCCAGATCTTAATAATAAATCCATGGAGCACACACATGAACTGCAGAGATGTTCGTTTCAAAGAGCTGTAGATGAGAAGCTAGGTAGGACCTTCTCCAGCCATAAAGGGCCAGCTGATTTTAGCTACACTGATTTTGTACCACCAGCAGCTATGTTTCCCTCCCTCCAACCTCCTTCCCCATATCCATCTTCACCCAGTTTGCTTTCAGCTTTCTTCATATTCTCCCATATATGATCACCTTCTGGTTGTGTTTAAGCTCAGTAAACAACTTCTAATCTCTGTTAGGTAGTAAAGGGTCAAGATTAAGAGCATGGACTCCTGAGTCAAAAGGCCTGAGTGAAATTCCCAATCCCTGAGTGACTGAATTAACCTCTCTTATCCTCTGTATTCTCCTTTGCAAATGGAGACAGTAATATCTACTTGGTGGTCTGCTTCTGAGAATTAAGTGGGATGTTTGTAAAGTTCATACAATGCCTGGCACCTAATAATCACCTGATGGCTCTTACCTGTTATGTGACAGGAAGCCCAGGTGGCACCGTGGTGAAGCACTAGGCTGCTAACCAAAAGGTCAGCTCGAATCCATTCCAGTGTCAGATTGCCCAATAAGCAAGGTAAGCACAGGCTTGCAAGTGCTTACTTACTAATCCATAGTAAATAATTTCACATTTTTTCCCACCACATCAAAGATTCTCCTTGTAGGTATGACTGGCAGCTGTCTTTTCCAACAGCGTCTTCCTATAGGACAAAAGCCTCTTTTCAAATTTACAATCCCTGACAGGGGTGTAAGCATGGATTTACCTGTGTTTACTTATTAATCTGTAGCAAACAATCTCAATTTTTTTTTTTTTTTTTACCAGAGAAGTGGTGAAACCCAGGCAAAATTGTTTGCTACAGATTAGGAAGTAGACACAAGAAAGCCTGTGCTTACCTTGCTTATTGAGTAATCTGCCCCTGCATTTGATCATGTTACTTCTATGCTTTAAAAAATGTTCCTCTGTCTTCATGGTTTGAGAGATTCCTTCTTAGCTTCCAACAACATTCTCTAAGCCCAGCTGCTACTCTACAGGAAAGGGTCTCCAGAAGCCATATTCTTTCCAAATGACTCCCCACAGTCCAGCTATGGTGGACTGAAACAGGAACGGTACCTGAACTGAGTCAATCACTCACTCCAGCAACCTGGCTGTGACATCTGTGTTCACATTCAGGGTGGTGAAGTCCTTCCTCCTTGGCTGCTGCATGTAGCTCCTGGGAGGACTCAAAGATGTCACTTTGATGACTCTGACTCATCATGCACATGACCCAAGCCATGATATTTCCAGTCACCTTACATGGATGTGAAAACTGGACAATGAAAAGGGAAGCATGAAGAAGAATTGACATCTTCAAATTGGGTGGTTTTGGTGAAGAATATGAATATATTATGGACTGCAAGGAGAATGAGGGAAAGTTGGTGACACCAGTCACTATCTTACCAAGAGGGCGATACCATGGAGATATGAAAGTACATGACATTGTACGGTTGAGGGAATGGTACAATGTCTTATAAGGCTATAATG
This sequence comes from Orycteropus afer afer, assembly GCF_000298275.1. Classification (NCBI taxonomy): domain Eukaryota; kingdom Metazoa; phylum Chordata; class Mammalia; order Tubulidentata; family Orycteropodidae; genus Orycteropus; species Orycteropus afer. The sequence goes on from NW_006921594.1 coordinate 5,712,066, forward strand.
GAGAATGGAGGCAGTGAAAAAGGGATGAAACTTGGGCTTGGAAATTGTGCATCTCACTTATTTTGGCCATGTCTTCAGGAAAGACCACCAGCCACTCCACAGGAAAAATATGTGACAGTCTGCTTTCAGTATTACAGCCTAGGAAACCCCATGAGGCAGTTCTACTCTGTCCTGTAGGGTCACTATGGGTCAGAATCGACTCAATGACAATGTTTTTGGTTGTTTTATTTATTTATTTTTATTTTTAATTATGTGACAATGCTAATAGGTAGAGCAGCTAGTGTCAGTCCAAATTCCTGACCAGCACAGGCTGCAGGTCTAAGCTAAAACAAGTCAATAAAGGAGCATTAAACACAGGGATGAATTATACACGGCCCTTCTAGAACAACCTCATCCATATAGATCCAGGGGCCAGAAGCGAACAGTCTAGTTTTAGCAGCGGTCAGCCTTGCTAAGGCCTCCTGGGGCTGGCCTTAATAATAATAGGAAGTGTTGAGTCATCCTGCCACTGGGGGAGGGTGGGAGTAGGATGGGGGACCCTGCAGTCCTCGTGGCAGACTGCCAGTGGAGCAGTCCAGGCCTGCTCTGTCCATTCTGATCTCCTGACCCACTTACAGCTGACCTTCTCTTTGTCTTAGCCCTATTTATGCAACGCTGTGGCCCAGTGATCCAACAGGTTATTTTCTGCCTCTGGGCAGAGCCTCTTGATTGCACTTCTTGAACCACAGCCAAATAGGCAGGTGAGCTTACAGACACCTGGAAATTTCCACCTCTGAATCAGGATGCTCGGAGCAGAAACAAAAAGGTGCCTGCTTGATTGCTGGGAAGACTGCTCATGTTCTTCTTTTTTAAAAGAGTTGAGTGAGAGGGAGGGAGAAACAAGGGAAAATAGCTCCTGTGGCAATTAGTTTTAAATTTCTGAATGACCTGACATAGCACGCGATGGAAACGTCAATGAGCAACAGAAACTGTTCTTTGATGCCCCCCTCCAAGGGCACCCAGGGCACGTGCTGTACCTGCCATACCTTAGGTTCACCTCTGGAGAGAATCAAACAGAAGGTATGTTCATCATGGAAACAGATGAAAGTGAAGCCCAGAAAAAAAAAAAAAAAAAAGATGTGTTTTCTAGATGATAGATGGAGTAATTATTAATTTCCTAAACTTTTCTGTACGATCTGAGGGCATTTTCAGAGTTATAAAAAGGCTTGCCATCTAGTGTGTTGTAAATTCTTCCTACAATAAGTATCAATTTTGGTAACTAATTGACCCTTGGGAGCTCTGGTAGCACAGTGGCTAAGGCACTTGACTGCTAACCAGAAGGCTGGCAGTTCAAACCCACCAGCCACTCCTCGGAAGGAAGGCTGGGCAATCCTACTTCCGTAGTGATACTGCCTCGGAAACCCAAGGAGGGGTCGCTATGAGTCAGGGCTGACTCGAGGGCACATAACAACAACAACAACAACAACTGACCCTTGCTCTATACCAGGGGATTGAGAGAGGAATTGTTTGCTCTGATTCTCAGGCTGTGGACTGCGGCAGACTGTAGATGCCACGGGTTATATGGCTGGTCCATGCTGGGAGGAAGGAGGCAACACAGGCAATCCATCTCAGCATCTTCATTTACTGGAACATGTCTTTTGGCAAAGATAGTTGAGTATTTTTGAAGTCTTGAGTATACCACCTTCAGTCCCATGTTCCCTTCTAAGCCCCCACTTCCTTTTTCCTCTATTGTGAAATGCAGAATGGCTACAAGTTTCACATGTGAGGACTGAGTGGCCACAAAGGCCTCCTATGTCCCCACTGTTCTTCTTGCAACCTAACCACAATGCCTGCAAGTGACAGGGAGTAGGAGTGGCTGGCAGATGCAAAGAGTAGCGACCACATCTCTGCCACTTCCTCCCTTCCTGGTGACCAATCTCAGAGACTGCACTCTCCTGCCAAAGGGCTCCCTCCCAGGTGATACAAACAATAGTTATCCCACTGTGGGGGCTCCAACAACCTGGCTGTGACCTCTGTGTTCACACCGTGGGGTCCTACCTCCCTGGCTGCTCCATGCACGTTCTTCCAGAAGGAACATGGAAGAGGATGCTTTCCCCAGCAGAGACAGGGGTGCTCCTCTTGGGCTGAGAGATGTGAGCCTACCCTGCTCTCTCGGATTTACAAATGGCACTCTGTCGAGCCACGCCCTGGTCTCAAGATTGTTTTTCTTGACCAACTGTTCAAAAGGCTTGCCATCTGCTCACCAGGTCCTAAAAAAGACAGTTGCCATCGAGGTGACTCTGACTCATGGTGACCCATGTGTACTCCATGGGCTTTCAGTAACTGATTTCTTACAAGTAGATTTCCAGGCCTTTCTTTCGAGGAGCTCCTGTTGTTGTTGTTTTGTGCCATCGAGTCAGACCCGACTCATAGTGACCCGTCCTTGGGTTTGTGAGGCAGTATCACTACAGAAGTAGATTGCCCAACCTTCCTTCCGAGGAGTGGCTGGTGGGTTTGAACCTCCGGCCTTCTGGTTAGCTGTCAGGTCCCTTAGGCACTACGCTACCAGAGCTCCCAGAGGAGCTCCTGGGAGGACTCAATCTTCCAACTTCTCAGTTAACAGTCACGCCCATTAACCGTTTGCACTACCCAGGAACTCCTACCAGGTCAACCTTTGTGCTAAGGAGCAAGTCCTCAGTTTTAATTCTGACCCCTATTTGTTTGTGGACCGATTTTCTTCTTAGTTCCTGGGTCTGTGTGCACTTATTATTCTCCTGGTTGTTAATGAAATAAACCTGCACAGCCTCTTTTTACTAGTTTCATTTTTGTTGTGAGTTATTACTGACAGGCAGATGGAATCTCTAAAGGAGAAATGGGAATATTTCTAACTATTAGAAGTTAAACAAGTTATTGTTTTTATTAACATTTTCTGATTATAAATGACTACGTAGTTGGTGTCAACTTGATGGCAACAAACAACATGGAGTCATTTTATAAGCTATGAAAAATTCAGGAAAGTTTAAACTGGTTTGGTGAAATACACAGTGATCTCAGCAATGACTGTCCACATGTGGACATATTTCTTTACAATCTTTTTACCCTGCAATTTTTTCAGTAAGTTTATTTTTATTAGTACCTATGTTCAATAATGGACTGGTACTGTGTTAGGTACATGACATACATTTTTACTAATCTCCACAAACGATAAACACATCCTGTTGTCATGGAGTCATTTCCAACTCGTGGCAGCCCCTTGCATTTCCAAGTAGCTCCATAGGCTTGGGATTTTATTATTATTATTATTATTATTGTGATTGGGGTGAAGGTTTACAGAGCAAATTCACTTTCCATACAGCGGTTCACATATACTTTGTCTCATGACATTGATCACAATTTACCACAATGCAACAACTCCCCTCCCACTTCCTCCCCATAGTTACCTCTTCCCTGTGTCCATCCCTCCATGTACTCCTGCCCCCTGAGCTATCTCCCTGTACATAAGCAGCCCTTCTTTCTCCCATGATTGTTCTCTCCAAGGAGTGTATCTACTTAAGGTAAATGTTCAAATCATATGCCTGTCTTTTGTTTGGCTAGAAACCACAGGTGTAGGTTCAATTCCAGACCTGAAGGGCAGCTAGGGGCCATAGTCTCAGTGGTTCCACCAGGCTCTATCGGACCAGCAAACCTGGTCCCTTCCCCCCACTTTTTTTTCCAAATGATTTTGACTTTTGTTCCACATTGTTCTCCCTCTCTGTTAAGGATCTTCTACATAGATCCCCTTCCAAGTGGATGACAGTGGTAGCCAGGCACCATCTAGTTCTTCTGATCTCATAGTCGTATAGGCTGCAGATCGGATGGTGTATCATTTGCTAGGACTAATTGTTTCCATGAATTTTGGTTTTCGTCTTCTTTGCTCTGGATGAGGAGAGACCCATTGTTGCATCTAGATGGCAGCTTGCTAGCTTTTAAGATCCCACTAGCTACTCACCAAAGTAGGAGGTGGAACAATGTTTGTATAGTATGTTATTCCAATTGACCTTGATGTCCCCTGCGACTATGGTCAGGCTTGGGATCTTTTGCAAGTAGATCGCCCAGCCTTTCTTCCAAGGCTGGGTGGGGTCAAATCGCCAGCCTTTCAGTTCGTAGTTGTCTGTGCACCCAGGGACTCAACAACTCTGAAAGACAGGTGTTGCTGAAATTGTGGAAACTGAGTGTCAGGAAGGTGAGATAGTAACTGGTCGAAGCTAGGATTTACATCCACATTTGTTTCATTTCCAGGGCAACATTTTGTAAGAAGGAACTTTTGTGGCGTAATGCCTAAGGCATTTGGCTGCTAACCAGAAGGCTGGCAGTTCAAACCCACTAGCCACTCCTCGGAAGGAAGGTTGGGCAATCAATCTACTTCCGTAGTGATACCGCCTCAGAAACCCAAGGAGGGGTCGCTGTGAGTCGAATCGGCTCGACAACAGTGAGTTTGGTTTGGTTCTTTACTTTATAAGAAATGGACTCCAAACTGATGCCCATTGATGGATTTTATGAAAAAAAATGAAATGCTGAGTGATGCATGTGGGTAGATTAATGCTATTTTTAGTGGTGGCCAAATCTGTCTTGTTTATCGCTGAACCAGATCTACAGAAAGAAATTTCTTTACCTGTGTATAAGCTGTTTTTTAACGAGATTTATTTCTCTATGATAGCTTCAGATCCCAAATGTCACTGTCTCTCATCATAAACCAAGAACAGAACGGGCAGGGAGTTCTGAAATATCTATAGAACAGCTCAGCTGGAAATACGCTGAAGGGGAAAAGAGAGTAAATCTTTCTCAGTTTGGGCCACTTTCAATAGAGCAGGATCCTGGGCAATGCCTCTGTTGGAAGGAGCTGCCAGCAGCAGATGAAGTCACAGTGGCAGAGGCCAGGACTCTTGGCCAAATGTGCATCAGCTTTGGTGAGGACAGAAACATGGTTTCCATTCTGCTGAAAGTATCTGGAGTCAGAAAATATGTGTGTATCTATTAATCAAGGCCTGTGCTGGTCCTGTGCTAACTTTGAAGAATAAAACAAGTGCATGCAATAAATGACTTCCTTGAGGAGTTGCATTCATTCCATAAACATTTATTGAGTGTCTACTATGTGCCAGCACCTACTACATGCCAGACATTGTATAGGCAGTTTGGCTGAATCAGTGAACAAAATAGACAAAGACCCCTACCCTTGTGGAGCTGTTATTGGAAAAAAGATAGACAATAAATATAGTGAAAATAAACATAGTTGAGAGAAGGTGGGAGAGGGAAAATTCCACAGCCTCCTGTGATTTGAGGAAGAGCACGCTTTACTAGGGAAGTTCACGATGGAAGGTCAACAAGAAGAGGCATGTGGTCCCCTGTGATGGTTAGTTTTACTTGTCAACTTGGCTAGCTAGGCTGTTGTTGATTCTGTTAACCGTTGACTCTCGACTCATGACTAGGCTCTAGTACCCAGTGATTCAATCAAACACTAAGATAGGTGTTGCTGTGGAGGTGTTTTGTAGATGTGGTAAACATCTACAATCAGACTTTAAGTATATTATTCTCAATAATGGCTTCATCCAATCTGTTGAAAAATTTAGAAGCAAAACTGAGGTTTCCTCATCCTCTTTTCCCTGCCCCCTATAAACCTATTGATGTCATGGTGACCTCACATGTTTCAGAGTAGACCTTCGCTCCATAGGGAGCAGTTCAATGACTCTGATCTTTTTGGAAGTATATTCCCAGGACTTTCTTCCTTGACACAGTGGGGTGGGATTGAAATACTAACGTTTAAGTGAGTAGACAAGTGCAAAGCATTTGCACCACCCATTTCTCCTTTCTTACACAAAAATAATAGCATTCAATACACATGTATACATATATATACACATATATATTCTATATGAATACTTTATCTATCTACTTATCCATCTAAGTTACTGCTGTGAATCTTGCTTTTGAGAGAGATTTTTTATCAGCTGTTTGGTTTTCTATTTCGTGGATTCATCATAGTTTGTTTAACAAGTGCCCTATTGATGAATGTTTGGATTGTTTATATTTTGCTATAATAGGAGCTCTGCTAGCATACTGCCTAAGGCACTTACTGCTAACCAGAAGGCTGGCGGTTCAAATCCACCAGCCACTCCTTGGAAGGAAGGTTGGGCAATCTACTTCCGTAGTGATACTGCCTCAGAAACCCAAGGAGGGGTCGCTTTGAGTCGGATGCGACTCAACAGCACATAACAACAACAACAACAATAATAAATAATACCACAATGAATAACTTTGTATACATATTACTCTGACTTTGTAGGAGTCTATCTAAAGGATAGATTCTTGAAAGTGGAGTTGCTGAGTCATCGGGTAAATGTAAATTTGATTCTATGACTTATTTCTGAATTAGTCTCTATAGAGGCTGCACCATTTTGCACCCCCACTAAGCAATTATGCCAGCACCTGTTTCTCACCTAGTGATACACCAACAGAGTGTATTATCAAACTTTCAGGGTTTGGCCAAGTAATATTTTAGACTATTTTAATTCTTCTTCTCTTAGTATAGGCGAGATTGAGTTGGTTCTCAGATGTGTAAGGGCCATTGTAATTTTTAAATGGTTTCTTCTTTAAAGAACTTCTTGATACCTTTTATCCATTGTGCTTCTTTTGGGGGATTTCCTGAACATTCTTGCTTGGTCATTTTGCATATGTACTTTAGAATCAGCTTTTCTGACTCCAGAAAAAATAAATCAATATTTTTCATGTGATCACAATTAGTACATCTATTAACTTTGGGAGAAAATTGTCACCTTCTTAGTCCAGAATTGTCTAATCCAAGAACAAGGGATTTCTCTCCATTCATTCAACTCTACTGTTGAGTTTTGAAGGAGTACTTTAAGTATTTCTTCATATCTGTTTTTTTTGCATGTTTCTTGTACTCATTTGGAAAAACTAATGGTGGGTGCAGCTGAATGTGGTTGGAGAAAAGGATGCAGCTGAATGTGGTTGGAGAAAAGCCCACAATCATGCTGACTGGTCTGACTTTAAATTTATCACCACAAGCCTCTGAAGAGAACTTCCATAGTTTCCGCAAGCGAACTCAAAACCAAATTTCTCCACACTGCCTCTCTCAGGAGGAAAAAAAGCCAGACGAACAGAGAGCAAGTAAATAACTAGTGTCTTCAGAATAACTATCCGTTGTCACTGAGTTGACTCTGACTTAGGGTGCTCCCTGTGTATCAGGGGAGACTGTGCTTCACAGGGTTTTCAGTGGCTCATTACTTATTTCTTTCTTTTCTTTTATTTTTTAAAACTTTTTTATTTTAAGAGTTTGTTTTACATTCAACTTTACGTGTACATTTAGTTTCATTTCCCATTTACCATGCCCAGTCTCCTCCCCTCCCTGCCCAGTAACCCACCTTCTGTGCCCCTTATAGTTTTACATTCAACTTGACGTGTACATTTAGTTTCATTTCCCATTTACCATGCCCAGTCTCCTCCCCTCCCTGCCCAGTAACCCGCCTTCTGTGCCCCTTATAGTTATGCGCTCCTGTTTGTCCCGCATTTCCTCCGTGCAAGTGTTGCCCCTCTGGTGCCCGAGTGGTCGATTGCTCCAAGGGATGTAGTTCCATAGAGTAGGTGGGTGTGTCCCCCTGGGTTGAGTGGCTTGCATGTACATCTTGTTAACTATTGGGCTGAGAGCCAGCCCCTGGGCGTGAGTTTTATTCCAGGCCCAGAATGTATCCCAGGGCCATAGTATTGGGGGTCCCACCAGACCCCATCTGACCAGTAATTCTGGTTGTTATTGAGTTTTTGGATTTTGTTCCATGTCTTCCCTCCCACTCTATCCAGGATCTCCAGATTTGATTCTTTCCCGAGTGGTTGGCATTGGGAGCCAGGCACCATCTAGTTCTTCTGGTCTCAAGTTCTGATTTTTCAGAAATAGATCATCAGGCCTCTCTTCCAAGACACCTCCTCTCTGGGTGGACTTCAAGTGCCAGTTTCCAGTTAGTAACTGAGTGCTAAGCCATGTGTATCACCCATGTGGCCTACACCCCCCCACACACACACACACAACCCAAACCCACTGCCATCGAGTTGACTCTGACTCACGGCAGCACCATGTGTTCCCGAGTTGAACTGCCGCGTAGGGCTTTCTTAGCTGCAATCTTCACAGAAGCAGACTGTCAGGGCTTTCTTCTGCAGTACCGCTAGGTGGATCTGAAACATCAGCTTTCAGTTAGTCAAGCCCTAACTGTTTGCATCAGCCACAGATCTTAGTGGCCTGCACGGAACCCCCTAAATAACATGGACTTGGAGAGGGGAATACAGGAGCAAGACTCTGTGCTGACTCACTCTCAGCTCCTTGGCCTGCCTGCTGGGAGGGTTGATCTCACACAGGCATGTGTACCCTGTCTTGACCCCTACAGATGAACCAGAGGACATCTGAAAATTCAAAGGTTACAGCAAACACAGCACAGCTCTCCACTTTATGAAGAGCTCAGGGACTGTGGGGGCTTATTTTCTAGGACCAAGTCCTCTTTAGGATTCAATTGATGGGGTTGAAGATTGAAAGCATTTACAGTCACAATGGGGAAATGGGGAAATAAGACAAACATGAAGCAATTAATAATTGACACAGAAGGATACACCTCATGTTTACACACTGATATGGTAAGTTTTTACATTATGAAGTAGAGGCAACTCAGGAACCATATAGTATATAACTCACTGCCGTCAAGTCAGATCTGACTCATAGCAACCTCTCCTTGGGTTTCCAAGGCTATATCACTATGGAAATAGATTGCCCAGCCTTTCTTTTGAGGAGCGGCTAGTGGGTTTGAACTGCCAGCCTTCTGGTTAGCAGTCAAATGCCTTAGGCACTATGCCACCAGAGCTCCTATACAGTGTATAACAACTTGCTAATCATTGGATGCCAGTGATAACACAGAAGATGCTTCAGAATGAACAGCTCTCTGAGAACTGGAGCTATCAGATCTTGAGGACAAGGGGTCAGGTGGTCTAAAGGTAGATTTTTATCTCATCCTAAAATGTAATTAGGAGATGTTTGCCAAATGGAAACAAAAATGAGCAGGATGGGAGGATGTAAGTTGTGGGGCCATCTACTGGGTGTGTCTGATGGACATGTTTCTTGGGAAGGTCTCAATTTAGCCAGCAGAGGGCAAGATAACACAGAAACCATTCCAGAATTTATGGTTTTAGGAATGTTTGGAAAAGGACCATGTAGGTGTGTGCCTTTGCAAAAGAGACAAACAACAAAACCAATGATGAATGTGCCTCTTTTTAATGATTGTATTTTAAAACTATGCATCCAAGGCAAAGACTGGTTACTGGTTGACATTGCAACAAATTCTTACTCTTTTTTTTTTTTTTTTAAGTTAGCGCTTCTTTATATGGTGCATATATTTCTTTATAGATCCTGTACAGCTTGATAAAAATATAGAATATGTCTGAATAATTTAACCTAACAGTTCAAGAAAATACTTTTATTTGAAGATCCTGCAGAAATGAAGTCTGAGACTTCAATCAACATACATAACAGTGATTCATTTATAAATCTATAGCCATTGCTTCTCATAAATAGACTTCTTTTAAAAATGTGATGTTATTATAAATACAGTGTGAAATGACATTTGTTAAATGGACTAAGTACTAAAAAGAAACATGCATTTAGTAAGAAAGAATGGAGGTAGTAAGAGTGACAAAAGGTATCTACCCTTGCCAATAGCTAGAGGGCGGGGCAGGGTCAAACCTCAACAAAATCCTGTGTTTATTGGCCATGGATCCGCTCCCTCCCAGGTCCACCAGCACATCCCTTTCTGGCCATTCCCAGCAACCCCCCCACCATTGCAGAAAGTTTGCTTACTACTCAAATGAAGCTTCAAGCCCACACATTGTAAACCCAGATAGAGGAATTGCAGCAAGGTACCTTCAAGCATTTAAAATGTGCTGTTCATACACTTAATTTGGGGTGGCTACAGAGTAGAAAAAGGCTCTCTGATGGTGCAAATGGTTAAGTGCCCAGCTACTAATTGAAAGGTTAGGGGTTCAAACCCATCTAGTCATTCCACAGAAGACAGACATGAAGATCTGCTCCTAAAAATAGTATATCTTAAGAAACCCTATGGGCCAATTCTACTCTGTGACATGGGATTGCTAGGAATTGGAATCTACTAGCTGGCACACAACAACAGAGTGGAAAGTCGCCACTCAGCTGGCAGTCTGGAAATGTGGCTTCTGGCTCTAATGTGAACATTAGCAAGGTAAACCATTTCATCAATCTGGGTACAGTTTTTATTCACATGGAAATTAAAGGTGTGATGCTAGGTTGTCTCAAAGATCCCTAAAAAATCATAGATTCTAAGATTCCATACATTTTGTCCCCATCTTAAACTTCTCTCCATTGCACTCAACATGTTAGCTGGTAAGAGTACAGGATGGGAGTCTCCATGTGTTTTAGTTATCTAGTGCTGCTATAACAAAAATACCACAAGTTGATGGCTTTAAGAAACAGAAATATATTCTCTCACAATTTGTTGTTGTTGTTGTTAAGTGCCGTCGAGTCATTTCCGACTCATAGCGACCCCATGCACAGCAGAACGAAACACTGCCCGATCCTGTGCCAGCCCCACAATCCCTGCTATACTCGAGCCTATCATCGCAGCCACCATGTCAATCCATCTCGTTGAAGGCCTCCCCCTCTTTCGTCGACCCTCCACCCTACCAAGCATGACATCCTTCTCCAGGGAATGGTCCCTTCTTACAACATGACCAAAATAGGTGAGACGAAGTCTGGCCATTCTTGCTTCCAAGGAGCATTCTGGCTGCACTTCCTCCGGGAAAGATCTGTTAGTTCTTTTAGCAGTCCACGGTACTTTCAGCATTCTTCGCCAGCACCACAACTCAAAAGCATCAACTCTTCTTCAGTCTTCCTTATTCATTGTCCAGCTCTCACATGCATACGAGGCGACTGGAAATATCATGGCTTGTGTCAGGTGCACCTTAGTCCTCAAGGAGATATCCTTGCTCCTCAGCACTTGAAACAGTTCCTTCACAGTTGACACACAATTTAGGAGGCTGGAAATCTGATTCCACCATTTATTTGTCAGTTTGTCTTACTGTGGTGACTGGCATGTTGCTGTGATGCTGGAAGGTATGTCACTGATATTTCAAATGCCAACAGGGCACCCATGGTAGACAGGTTTCAGCAGAGCTTACAGACTGAGATAGACGAGAAATAAGAAAGAGGTGGCCACTTCTCAAAACATTGGCCACTGGAAACCTTATGAATAGCAGTGAAACATTGTATAGTGCCAGAAAATGAGCCCCTCTGGTTGGAAGGCACTCAATACAATTGGGGAAGAGCTGCCTCCTCAAAGTAGAGATAACCTTAATAATGTGGATGGAGTAGACCTTTCAGAACCTTCATTTGCTGATGTGACACAATTCAAAATAAGAAGAAAGAACTTCAAACATCCATTAATAATCAGAATGTGGAATGAATGAACTATAAACCTAGGAAAATTGGAATTTGTGAAAAATGAAATGGAACTCATAAAGATTGATATCCTAGGCATTAGTGAGCTGAAAGGGACTGGTGTTGACCATTTCAAATCAGGCAATCATATGGTTTACTATACTCAGAATGACAAATTGAAGAGCAATGGCATTGCATTCATTGTCAAAAAGGACATTTCAAGATCTATCCTGTTGTTCAGTGATAGGATAATATCCAAACAACTACAAGAAAGACCAGTTAATACTATTTTATTCAAGTTTATGCACCAAACATAAGCCAAAGATGAGGAAATTGAAGATATTTACCAACTTTGGCAGTCTGAAATTGATCAAACATGCAATCAAGATGTATTGATAATTACTGGTGACTGGAGTGCAAAACTTGGGGAAGAAATACGAAATATCTGTAGTTGGAAAATATGGCCTTGGTGTTATAAATGATGCCGGAGATCACTTGATACAATTTTGCAAGACCAATGACCTATACATTACAAATACCTTTTTTCAACAACATAAACAGTGACTATACATGTGTACCTGGCCAGATGAAATGCACAGGAGTAAAGTTGACTACATCTGTGGAAAGAGACAATGGAAAAACCCAATATCATTAGTCAGAGCAAGGCCAGGAGCAAATAAAATAAACAATACCATTGTTTAATAATAAGCAGCATCACGATAAATGGAGAAAAGATTGAAGTTGTCAAAGAGTTCATATTGCTTGATTCTACAATCAATGCCAATGGAAGCAGCAGTCAGGGCATCAGACAATGTATAGCACTGAGCAAGTCAGCTGCAAGGGACCTCTTTCAAGTGCTGAAGAGCAAAAATGTCTCCTTGAGGACTAAGGTGTGCCTGACACAAGCCATGATATTTTCAATCGCCTCATATGTATGTGAGAACTGGACAATGAATGTTATTGTTGTTGTTGGTATGTGCTGTCGAGTCGGCCCCGACTCACAGCAACCCCTCCTTGGGTTTCCGAGGCAGTATCACTACAGAAGTAGATTGCCCAACCTTCCTTCGGAGGAGTGGCTGATAGATTTGAACCGCCAGCCTTCTGGTTAGCAGTCAAGTGCCTTAGGCACTATGCTACCAGAGCTCCTGGACAATGAATAAGGAAGACCAAAGACGAATTGATGCTTTTGAGTTGTGATGCTGCAAAGAATGCTGAAAGTACCATGGACTGCTAAAAGAACTAATAAATCTGTCCTGGAGGAAGTGCAGCTGGAAAGCTCCTTGGAAGCGAAAATCAACTACTTTGGTCATGTTATCAGAAGGGACCATTCTTTGGAGAAGGATGTCATGCTTGGTAAGGTGGAGGGTTGATAAAAGAGGGGAAAGCCCTCAATGAGATGTATTGACACAGTGGCTGTGGCAATGGGCTCAAGTATACCAAGGAACACGGAGCTGGTGTGGGACCAGGTCGTGTTTCGTTCTGTTGTGCATAGGGTCGCTATGAATCAGAGACAACTCGATGGCACCTAACAATAACAACAACATCGTTGTTGTTGTTGTTTGCTGTTGAGTCGGACCCAACTCATAGCAACCCCTCCTTGGGTTTCCGAGGCTATGGAAGTAGATTGCCCAACCTTCCTTCAGAGGAGTGGCTGTGGATTTGAACCATCAGCCTTCTGGTTGGCAGTCAAGTGCCTTAGGCACTACGTTACCAGAGTTCCTGCAAACAACCTCTTTAAAGTGTTAAAAGAGCTAAGTTATCACTTGGAAGACTAAGGTGCTCCTGACCCAAGCCATGGTATTTTCAATCGCCTCACATACATGTGAAAACTGGACACTGAATAAGGAAGACCAAAGAAGAGCTGATGCCTTTGAATTGTGTTGTTGGTGAAGAATACTCAATATACCATGGACTGCCAGAAGAAAGAACAAATCTGTCTTGGAAAAAGTACAGCCAGAATGCTCCTTAGAAGTGAAAATGGCTAGACTATATCCCTCATACTTTGGTCATGTTATTAGGAAGGACCAGTCCTTGAAGAAGGATATCATGCTTGGTAAAATAGAGGGTGAAAAAGAGGAAGATACTCAATGAAATGGATTGACACAGTGGCTGCAAAATGGGCTCAAGCAAAGCAAGGATTGTGAGCGTGGGGACAGACCAGGTAGTGTTTCGTTCTGTTGTACATCGGGTCACTATGAGCCAAAACTGACTCAACAGCACCTAACAGCAACAAACACACACACGTCTGAATTCAGAGCGCTGGCTTTAGGGGAAGGCTTTCTCTGCTGGATCTGGAGGCAGGTCCTCGTCTGCTTTCAGTATCTGTGTGCCTGGTATCCCTTAGGAATCTTCCCCTGATGTAGGAGATTCTCCGTACAGGAATCCTGGTCCAAAGGATGTGCTCTGCTCTTGGCTCTTCTTTCTTAGTGGCATCAGTCCCTCTGATCACTGCTCACTTGTTTAATCTCTTTTATATCTTAAAAGAGATTGACTTAAAATACAATTGAATCCCTATAGATTGCATCCTGACTCATTAATGTAACTCCCTGTATTCCTCTCTCATTAACATCACAGAGGTTAGGATTTACAACACATATAATAATTACATCAGATCACAAAGTGGAGGATAATTGCATAGTATTGAGAAGTATGACCAGCCAAGTTGACTCAAATCTTGGGAGATATGATTCAATCTATAACACTGCATAAGAAAAGATATAATTTAAGAAAGAACTCTTAAAGACTATCTCAAAAAAAAAAAAAAAAACTCACTACCATTGAGTTGATACCAACTCATAGTGACCCCCCACTGGGTTTCTGAAGCTGTAAATCTTTATGGAAGTAGATCATCCCATCTTCCTCTGGTGAAGTGGTTGGTGGGTTTGAACTGTTGACCTTCTGGTTAGCAGCCAAATGCTTTACCCACTATACTACCAGAGCTTCCTCTTAAAAACTCTAAGTTCTGCAAATAGAACTTCAGACCTAGAAAGTAGGTAATAGGAAATTCATTTTATTTTATTTTACTTTCTTTCATTTCATTTTTGTTTGATAGAAAATGTTGGTACCTTTCAAACCATACTTTGAGGTCAGCTTCAGGTTGTAAATACAGGCTGCTTTACACATCCCCAGGCCTACTGAGCATATACCCTAGGGATTTTAGACCACTATACAATCCAAGTAGCAAGTAAGAAAATTTATGAAAGGCAAGATGGCAAAGATTTAATACTCCTCTGGGCAGCAGTGAGAATAAGCATCACCTCCAACCCAGACTTAGGCCATTTGTAGCAGCTAAAAAAGCATTCAGCTCTAAGACCCAGAATAGTCAACCAGTGGCTTAATCCAAAGGAACAAGAAGATCAGAGAGAAGCTCAGTGGCTTCAACCACAGAATTAACACCTTACAGTTACAGGGTATCTGCCAAGTTCTAGACAGCCCAGCCTCACAGCTCCATAAGCAGGAAAGGATGAGAGTGGGCAAATGTCATTTTCTTCTCACACAGCTCTTGCTCTTGTCAGGGAAGAATGTCTGTTCTCCAGCCAATTTGCTCCTTTATTGGCCAGAACTAGGTGTTCTGCCTCCCCCAACACAGGGACAAGATTCCTCTCCTGGCTTACATCCACCCTGGTTCATACCCTAGGCTAGGCATATTGCTGCAAATTCAGTCTTGTTTCCAAAGATGAAAGAGGAATGCTTATTAGGTGTCAATCAATCTTGTCTTCCTAATTATCTCACAAAAAGACCAGGGGCAGTCTGCTCGATCAAATAATGGCCATAATTAAACCTAACTGTGGCACTGAGAGATTGAAATCAAGAGACAGCTCTTGACAGAGTAGGTGGTCGATACTATTTTTTCATCTCGTTGAATTGAAGTGACCTGAGGTAACCTGATTCTTTACACACCAGGTTTCATAGATTTCTCTTGGGTTTTTTTCTGATCCTTTGTGAGGTAGGAATTCATGAACTGAAATAGATTCACTATCATTTCACTCTTAGAGTTATAGGAGGAGAAGAGCCTAATGAGTTTTGGTGAATAAGAACCACAGGTTAAGACTCAGTGTGTAAAAAACAGTTGCCTTCGCATTGATTCCAACTCATGGTGACCCCATACATTACAGAGTAAAATTGTCTCAAAAGGTCTTCAATGGCTGAGTTTTTGGAAGTAGATCACCAGACCTTTCTTCCAAGGCTTGGTTAGCTCAAATCTCGAATTTTTCTAATAGCAGCGGAGTGTGCTAACAGTTGGCATCACCTGGGGACTCCAAAATAGTGGGGCTTGGGGTTGGTGTTGGTTAGGTTATAATCCAGAACATCTAATTTCCAGTACTAAAATTAAAGAGGCAGATAGTACATCTCTAAGACACTTTCTTCAATACCATTCTATCCTCCTAGGAGTCTTTGGATCTGAGAGAAAAAATAGCATTAAGAATATTTATCATGATCTGCATAGAGAATAGTGGTAATAAGGCCAAGGTTAAGGGCAGAGCCTCATTTAGACCAAATTTTGGTGCTCTGTCCCAAAGCAAGGCAGAGATCACACACCCATCTATGCCTTGGTCACAGAGAGTCTAGAGAAAGAGTACAACTACATCAGCACAACTTGTCCCTAATAGAGAGAAAGGAGGTCTGGTGGTGCAGTGGTTAAAGCATGTAGGGTCACTACGAGTAGGCATCCACTCCATGGCAGTGATGTAATGGACAAAAAGGAGCCCTAGTGACTCAGTAGTTAAGTGCTCATGTAACTGGCCAGGTGTGGTTCTTAGCTACCTGCCGATAGGAGAGCCAATTGCTTGACAACAGGATGAGGTGCAAAGCAAGAGGGTTGTATTGAACATGGATACCCGTGTAGACAGGCGGGTGTGGCCAAAGACTGAGTCCCCAAGCTGAGAAAGGTTAAGGCTTTTTAAAGGGAACTGGGCTATGGGGGAGGGGTTTTGAGGAATGCTGATAATGCTTTCTTCTCCTTATCAGTATGAGTCATCTTTTTCTTGTAACTTTTCTGTCATTCTTTTGGTCAGTGATCTAAACCCAGCCTTGGTCAGGAGGAATTGTTTTGCAAGCCCCTCACACCTGCCCAGAAAGATTAACTTTACAAGGAGGGGAGAATGTGGCAGTGGTTGCCCTCAGGCAAAGGAGGAAAAGGAAAAAAATGTTAAAGTTTCTCAAGATGGTTGTTGCCTTAGGCTATTTTACTCTCCTGGGGCTATAACACTAATCTACTAACCTACTAACCAGGGAGTTTGAACCCACCATGGCAGGTAGCAGCTCCACAGGAGAAGCACAGGAGAGAAGCAGTCTGCTTCTGAAAAATTACAGCCTTGGTTCCATTCCGTCCTATAGGGTCACTAGGAGTCAAAATTGACTTAATGGCAATGGGTTTGGTTTAGGTTTTAATTGAGAGAGAGAGCGAGAGAGAGAGAGAGAGAGCAAGAGAGAGAGAAAAGCCAATTCAAATCACACACACACACACACACACATATCACTGCCATGGAGTAACCACCAAGTCATAGCGACCCCCATTGGGATTCCCAGGCTGTAGAACTTTATGAAAATAGATTGCCCCATCTTCCTTCCACAGACCAGTTTGTAGTTTTGAACCGCTGACCTTCTGGGTAGCAGACAATTGCCTTACTCACTACACCACCAGAGCTACATATACATATACATATACATGTACATATACATATACATATGCAGTTGTTGTTGTTATGTGTAGCGACCCATCCGTGGGTTTCAGAGGCAGTATCACTACAGAAATAGATTGCCCAACCTTCCTTCCGAGGAGTGGCTGCTGGGTTTGAACCGCCAGACTTCTGGTTAGCAGTCAAGTGCTTTAGGCACTACACTACCAGAACTCCTATCTATCTATCTATCTATCTGTATGTATATATATAC
>NW_006921594.1:5729943-5731249 GCF_000298275.1 Orycteropus afer afer
TTAAACCCCACCAAAGGAGTCATGAACGAGCCTGGGGCACAATCATTAAGCTTTGCTACTCACTGAAATGCCGACAGTTCAAGCCCACCACCCTCCACGGGAGAAAAGACACGGCCACCTCCTCCAATACGGATTACAGCCTAGGAAACCCCGTGGGCAGCGCTATCCTCAATCTTTTCCATGACACATAATAACAACACAACAGCATTGGAGTTTTAAGGAGCCCTGGTGGTGCACTAGTTATGGAATGGAAAGGTTGGTGATTTGGACCCACCCCAAATGCTCCCCAAGAAAAACACCTGGTGATCTGCTGCCACAAAGATAACAGCCTAGGAACCCTATGGGGCAGTTCTGTCTGTCACATGGGGTCGCAATGAGTCGGAAAACTGACTGCACGGCACCTAACAACAGCACAAAGGTGTTGTCACCTTCCTGCCTCTATCACTGTATTTATAGTGTTTCTCTTGCTTTTCTACAGAAAGAAGAGGTTCCACATTGAATAGGGCCGCGAGGTTATTCCTAGCGAAATGACTGGAGCTGTTTCCTAGGGCAGACTTTCCTGGCAGACTTGCATCCTCCATGCAGCCCAACAGAGTGTATCACCACGAGCTTCCGTCCCTCCTGGGGGACAGGACGTAGTTTGTCAAATTCATTTCTTCTTTCTGAAATGCATAACGGGGCTTATCCGCACAAATTGAGAGCCAGGCTGCAGACAAAAGGATTTTAATTGCATGCTGATAAAACATCAAACCTATTGTGCACTAAGTAGCTGTGCCCTTTTTTGTTGTTGTTGTTCTGAACAATGCCTCTTGGATCAGAAAGAGGCTCCTCCCTGCCCCCCAGTGAAATCTGTTTTATAGTTGATCAAAAAATCTTCAACACAGAGACAAATTCTTATAATCTCCACAGCCATGTGACTGTGTCTATCTACTGGTTGGATTGCACAGTAATACAATATGCTAAAATGAGTGGTCTGCAAATTTGGCTAACCCATTTTTAACTTTAAGTGGTGATTTTTACCTCCCTGGGAAAACCTTCATGATGAATAAGGGCCATCCTTTGATAAAGTTGCTTAATTCACAGAACACAGCTGTTATGCCTCACTTTAAACTGCAAGTAGTTGCACTAGGTCACCTTCCCACCTCAGACAGAAACATCTAGAGAAGACAAGGAGGGAGTGGCTTAACTTTCAAGGCCATCCAATGAGATGAAAAGAGTTACTCTAGGTTAGGACAGGGGTTTTCAACCAGGGCATGGATGCCATCACTGGTACCCGGAAGAGTCAAGGTTGGCTCCAGGGTTTACC
>NW_006921594.1:5731980-5733344 GCF_000298275.1 Orycteropus afer afer
TAAGAAATTTGGCTATTAACTGGAAGTTCAGCAGTTCAAACCCACCACTTGCTTGGTGGAAGTAAATTGGGTTGATCTACTTTTGTAAAGACATACAGCCTTGGAAACCCAATGAGGGTTCACTATGACTCGGAGTCAACTCAATGGCAGTGAATTTGGTTTCGGTTTTGGTTTTTGGAATAGGTTGGTTCAATTGCCTCAAAGTGAGGGCAAATTACATAACATTAAAGGGCAAGTACAGCATTGGATGTTCATAATGCAGGGACTTACTGTATGTCTCAGTTTAAGAAAAATCGGTTGAGTTTGAATTTACAAAACAGAAACAAATGCCCAATTATTCTCATTATCAAACTACAGGGCCTGTAGCTGTGGAGTTCTTTCACATGTAGCCTGGGGCCCTTCCAGACCTCTAATTACTATGCTAGACTCTCCAAGGTATACAGAGGTTGCCTCAGTATTTTGGTTAATGGTATTGCACATGAGCCCCCCCAGTCACACAACTAGGGATACATTTATTGTGAATTGAAATGTCCTCCCAAAATATCTGTCAGCTTGGCTGGGCTATGGTTCTCTGAGGTTGGGGAGTTACACACAATGATGTGATTTGGCAGTTAAGCAATGATGTAATCATCCCCATGATGTAATCTGATGTGATCAGCCAATCAATTGTAAGGAGATTAGGGTGGGATACAACACCCTTACTCAGGTCACAGCCCTGATCTGACGTAAGGGGAGTTTCCCTGGGGTGCGGTTTGCATCATCTTTTATCTTACAAGATATAAAAGGAGAGAGAAGTGAGCAGAGAGAGTAGGACCTTAGTACCACCAAGGAAGGAGTGCCAGGAGTGGAGGTTATCCTTTGGACCTGGGGTCCCTGCACTCAAAATCTTCTAGACCTAGGGGAAGATTGATGCAAAGATACATGGATATCTCCAAGGGATGCTGGGCCCACAGATGTTGAAAAGGGACAAAGACTTTCCCCCAGAGCCGATAGAAAATGTCTTCCCCTAGACCTGACACCCTGAATTTGGACATCTCACCTCCAAAACTGAGAAAGAATAAATTTCTGTTTGTTAAAGCCATCCACTTGTATTTCTGTTATAGCAGCACTAGAAAACTTAGACACCATTGCTTTCCTGGAATTCTGCATTAAGGTCTCATGTAGATATAGAAGCTCCCTTTATGTGTTCTTAAACTTGTCAGAGGTTGTGGCAAAGCAGTGTAAAGCTAAGGCAATGAGCCAATGCAAGATTAATTTAAAGCTGTTGAAATAAACTTCTGTATTGAAGAATGTTGTTAGCTGTCATTGAGTTGGCTCTCGACTCATGGTGACTCCAAGCATAATGGAACAAAGTGATGCCTGTC
>NW_006921594.1:5749999-5759981 GCF_000298275.1 Orycteropus afer afer
ATGTGAACTGCTGTATGGAAAGTGAATTTGCTCTGTAAATCTTCACCCAAATCACAATTAAAAAAAAAATTTCTTAAAAAAAGAGAAATGCACAGAATACATTAAATAACTATTTCATACATTGGACAACAGGCAACAACAAAGAATCATGATCTCTGAGAGATGGGAAATAAGCAAAGTGAGTCCAACAACTGAACCAGTTTAGTGCCAGAGGCAGTTTCCTGGCTGTGGTGCCAGGAGGAGGAACCTAAACAAAATCTAGCAGTTTTGCTGAGTTGCAAAGCAAATATTGGCCAAGGCAAGTAGCCATTGTGGGAGCGAGTGCTAAGAGGGGGAGCCGTGGAGGAAGAGAGTGCTTTGGAGATCTGCAGAAGAGTATCTTCAAGGTTTGGGCTGAGGACCGCTCTTCCTGCCTCAGGAAACTTCCTGAAACCAGGAAAGGAACCACTGGAAGGCAGAGCAATTCACAGAGTTTACACAGGGCTGGGAATGATTTGTGTTCCATAGGCCAGAGCAAAAGGGTTTTGTCATACTTGGAACAATGGGTGGACTTCTCAAAATGTAGCACCTTAATACCCACTGCCATGGAATTGACTCTGACTCAGAGCAATCTTACCGGTCAGAGTGGAACTGCCTTCATAGGGCTTCCAAATCTGTAAATCTTTACAGAAGCAGAATGCCTCATCTTTCTGTGCAGAGCAGCTAGTGGGTTCAAACTGCTTGGTTAGCAGCCTAATACCTTAACTACTGCACCACCAGAGGTCCTTCCCACCTTAATAGTAGGGCTAAACAGCCCCCCACATCAAAGGCAGCTCTGGAGCTGTTCTACAAACTTTAAAGGCAAGATTTGGAAAGATGCAACTGATTCCAAGTAACTTTACTGCAAGTCAGAACAAAATCCAAACTATTTACAAGCATATAACAAAACCAAGTATTTCAACATCTGCTCATAAATGACAAGACATGAAAAGAACAGGAAAATACGATCTATAACCAGGACCAAAAGTAATTTTAAATAGTTCACTATTTTGTTCACTAAATGAGAACTTCCTGGAAGATCCAATATATTGAACCAATAAAAAATAATATGCACATTTCATAAATTCAGTGCCTGAAAGTAGATCATGAAACCTAGCCTACTATCAAGTACTTTCTAGGGTGTTTTTAGCAGATTCTCGAGCTTACAGGGCCTAACATCCTTAGCAAATATTCAACATTTATTATGATGTAAAAACAAAGTAACTTTAAAGTCAAGACTGTTTTCCAGTATTTATTTTAAAAATATAAAACCTCAGTGCAATTGTGGTAGGAAGCCCTTATAGTGATGCAAAATGATTCCCACCCACCAATCATCTGTCAATTTGTCATACTGTCGTGGCTTATGTGTTGCCGTAGGCTAGAGGCTATGCCACTGGTATTCCAAATACCAGCAGGGTCACCCATGGTGGACAGGTTGTAGCAGAGCTTCCAGACGAAGACAGACTGTGAAGAAGGATGGGCCATCCATATATGAAAACACTGGCCAGTGAAACCCTTATGAATAGTAGTAAAACACTGCACATAGACCTGTACATAGGAACTTGTACATAGACCAAGAAGCTGTCATTCGAACAGAACAAGGAGATACTGCATGGTTTAAACTCAGGAAAGGTGTGTGTTAGGGTTGCATCCTTTCACCATGTTTATTCAACATGTATGCTAACCAAATAATCTGAGAAACTGGACTGTATGAAGAAGAATGTGGCATCAGGATTGAAGGAAGACTCATTAACAATGTATGATATGCACATGACACAACTTTGCTTGCTGAAAGCAAATGATTTGAAGCACTTTCTGATTAAGTTCAAAGACTACAATCTTCAGTATGGATTATGCCTCAACATAAAGAAAACAAAAATCCTTACAACTGGACCAATAAGCAACATCATAAATTTATCAAATTTATCAAGATAAATGGAGAAATGTAAAGTTGTCAGGGATGTCATTTTACTTGGATCCACAATCAACACCATGGGAATGGCAGTCAAGAAATCAGATGCCATACTGTACTGGGAAAATCTGCTGCAAAAGACCTCTTTAAAGTGTTATGAAGACTAAGGTACTATGTTGTTGTTGTTAGGTGCTGTCGAGTCACCTCCAACTCATAGCAACCCTATGCACAGCAGAATGAAACACCACCAGTCCCACCCCAGCTCCAAGATCCCTGCTATACTTGAGCCCATCGCGGCAGCCACTGTGTCAATCCATCTCGTTGAGGGCATTCCCCTCCTTCGTTGACCCTCCACCTTACCAAGCATGACATCCTTCTCCAGGGAATTGTCCCTTCTGATGACATGACCAAAGTAGATGAAATGAACTCTGGCCATTCTCACTTCCAAGGAGCATTCCGGCTGCATTTCCTCCAGGACAGATCTGTTAGTTCTTTTAGCAGTCCAAGGTACTTACAACATTCTTCTGCAGCACCACATCTCAAAAACATCAATTCTTCTTCAGTCTTCTTTATTCATTGTCCAGCTCTCACATGCATATGTTGTTGTTGTTGTTGTTGTTATGTGCCGTCGAGTCGATCCCGACTCATAGCGACCCCTCCTTGGGTTTCCGAGGAAGTAGGATTGCCCAACCTTCCTTATATCATGGCTTGCGTCAGGTGCACCTTAGTCCTCAAGGAGACATCTTTGATCCTCAGCACTTGAAAGAGGTCCTTTGTAAAATAATAGATGGTTGTTATTTTAAGCCTCTAAAGGTTAAGATGGGAGCTCTGGTAGCACTTGACTGCTAACCAGAAGCCTGGCAGTTCAAACCCACCAGCCACTCCTCAGAAGGAAGATGGGGCAATCTACTTCCATAGTGATACTGCCTCGGAAATCCAAGGAGGGGTCGCTATGATCGGGTCCGACTGGACGGCACATAACAACAACAAAATTTAGGATAATTTGTTACACAGCAAGGTAACAAATAGAGAATAACTAATAGAGATATTATTCAGTAGTTTAAATATTTTATTATTAAATAAATCCTGAAGACACTTCCTAAACAACATAGGGAAAAGGACTACTTGCTACTTTGTGGACCATATTTTCATGGGTCATCAACAGACCATCATGTGGCCAACTATTACATGGAGATTGAAAATTTGTAGTAATTTGGCCCTATATATTATTCAATCATTTCCAACAATGAGCAGTGATAGAGAGGATAAAGTAGCTAGAACAAAAGTAATATCTACATTATCCAACCCTTGTTTTCCCATCCAACTGTTAACCAGGCCTGACCTTGCTTAGCTTCCGAGATCAGACAAGATCGGGGTGTTCAGGGTGTTATGGCTATAGACTCCAACCCATGTCTTATAATCTTAGAGAATTATTAGATTCTTTTAAATATACCCAAGAGAAATAGCTGATGTTAGGGTTAAGTAAAACAACTTTCTACCCATTCAAATTATATGACTCACTAACTCAGAACAACCTTTGGCCTGCTGGCTAATGTAGCACCTTTGAAACTCATAACCTAGGGCTCACTTCACTGCCATCAAGGTGATTCTGACTCATAGTGACCTCCATTGCATTTCCAAGGCCGAAAATCTTTATGGAAGCAGACTGCCTCATCTTTCTTCCATGGGGGTGGCTGGTGGGTTCAAACAACTGGCCTTCTGGTTAGGAGCCAAATGCCTTAAACACTATGCCACCAGAACTCCTTAGGGTTCCCTGGGACCTAATTATGATATTATATATATAAAACTGCTTCTGGCTTATTAATAACATCTGGGCTTGGGCCATGAGATGAAAATGATGATGAAAACAACATTGGTGGAGAAATTTAGAGTTGATAGTATTATTTGTCATACATGGTTCATTTGTTGTTTCTCACCAAAACTCCAGTGTGCTAGATATTATTTTTATATTAGCCCCCTTTTTTCCATGCTGCATTCTTTACCATTCATCTAGGACAATGCATGGTAAAGTTTGCTAACTATAGAATGCAATGATAATTTGCTACAAATAGAGTAGCTGTTGACCCCTTAAGATATGAAATTCCTGCATAAAAAGTAAATAGGTCCATCTTAATGAGAAAAAATCCTACTACCCTGCCACTTTCTCAACCTACCCTTGGCTAGAAGTTGTTTCTATCCCCTATTGCTTGAGAAATTTTTCTTGGGTTGCTTTATTCTGGCTTAATGAGCCAACAGCCATCTTCCCCACCAACCTCATAAACAGAATGGACCATATTTGTTATAGGAAAAGGCAGTCCAATGACATGGTAATGAGTGTCTACTGTGGAATTTTCATCTCCTGCAGAAATTTATGGCCCCATTCACCACAGCATCATAAACAGCCTAGAAAAAAAAGCAAGAGGTATTTTACTCCTGTCTGGAAATTGATGTGTGGCCAAGGGTAGCATGTGCACATTCACATCTGCCTAAAGCAGAGTGTAAAATGTGCCCATGAATCAAACCTACTCTAGTATTTTTAAATCACAGGAAGCCAGAAAGAAATGCCAGAGACAGGTTCCTGCAGTGATGGCTACATGCTGCTGACACATGTGACTTGATCTGTTGTTATTCCATTTCCTGTATTGGACGTTCTCTAAGGGTCTTTTTGGCTCTAACATTGTAATATGTGCGGACCAGTTTAGTTGGTTTGAGGAATCGTCTTAAACAGTGTGAGCCATGTGTTGTTGGAACCTTGGTGTCATCTGATATTTTTCATGGGTGTTTTGGGTTAGGAGAAAGAGTGGCACAGGGAAAATATTACAGTAGAGCTATGAGCTGGAGGAAATCAACAATACCAGTTAAAAAATTATTTAAATGAAAACAAATTTAAACTCACATTATACCAGGAAATAAAATTAATAAATTCTGGCAAAGCTCACTCATGGTCCCCCAATTTCTCTTATCTCCTATTTTCTTCTCAGAAGGAAGAGTGGACAATCTACTTCCATAGAGATATGCCTAGTAAACCTATTTTCTTTATATTACAATTCTTAATTTTAGGCTGAGCACACCACAGTCTGAAACAAAGATATTTCTCAGTAACCTACCAATAGATGTAGTGGCATGCCTAAATTCTGGCCAACGGGATGTAAGCAAAAGAGTTATGTGTAACATCTGGGAAATGTCCTGCACGTGGACTGTGGACAAGAGATTGGAGCACAAGTAATCATTTTGAACCATGAGCTAGAGTGTGTATGTTGAGGATGGAAGAGTAACAAGTTACAGATCTCTGACAGCATGGAGTGCTTTATGAGTGCTGAACTATCCCCAGATTTTAATAAAATTAGGTAGATGTGTATGTATACATGTGTGTGTGTGTGTATGTGTCCATTCTCCCATTTTAATAGCATTCTGAGTTTTTTTTTTTTTTTTTTTTTTAAGAGAACTGCCTCCCTCCCATTGAGTGAAGTCATGTGGGATGATCAATATAGGGGCCTATTCTTCCTCTAATGGATCCAGAAGGAAGGTTGGGTAATCTACTTCTGTAGTAATACCGCCTTGGAAACCTAAGGAAGGATCAGTATGAGTTTGGTCTGACTTGACGGCATACAACAACAACAACAACAACAACAACAATGGATCCAGGGGAGCCCCAGCAGGCCCTTCTCACTGCCCTGTTTCAGTGGAGAGCAACTTAGAATTTCTTAAAGCACAGTCCAATTCTCTTTCCATTTTTTTTTTCCCTCACAAAGGAATACATCATCTACATGAACTTACGCTACATCTATAAACAGATGATGGGCCAAACACACCTCCAGTCTGAACCTTTCCTCTGAATTCCATACCCATGTACTATTCAAGACCTAGTTGGAAATAGGTAACACACTCAGACTGAGGTACTTTGGGGAGTTTAATAAAAGAGCTATTTGCAACGGAGTGGGAAAGGTGTAGGGAAATTATAAGGATTATGGAACAAGTTAGAACAGGGCTAGAACCTCAAAAGGGTGGGATTTGTGGTGGCAGGCTTTGTGGAAAAGGCTGCCGGACAAGAGTTCTGATGTGTGGTCCAGGGATGCAGCCAGTCCACAACAGCCCTGCAGGACGGGGACCAGAGAAATAATGACCTACCTCACTCTCTTTTGTCCTGTGATCTCCTGCCAGTGCTGTCCATTGCACACCCAATCTGAAGCCAGAAGGCAAAGGTCAGCCTCCCAGGGCACAGAGCATGGTGGGAAGGGAGGAGAGAGGATCTGCAGAGGCCAATGGAAAGTGTACAGCATATTTCATTGTATACAATTGTATACAATGTACACATTGTTTACAATGGCCCACTGAACCTCAATGTCTCAAGGCACCTCCAATTCAGCATGCTGCAGATCATACCATTTATCTAATCTCTTCCAGTTTTATCCAACCTCATCCTCTTTCAGTGCTCCCAATCTTAGCAAATGGCACCATTACCAATTTATTTATGCAAGCCAGAAACCTAAATAAACTAAATAAAACAAAGCCAAACAGAAACACCACTCCCTACTGGTATTTTGACTCTTGAGAAGAGAGGGGCAAGCAAACAAGGCAGGCCTGGGCAGGACGTCAAGGGCTTCCTGCTGCCTCCAGCAGCTGCTGAGCCCCTGTCTCTGGTCACTCTGAAATTCTTCCAGTAAGGTGTCTTTTTGCTTACAGTGAGCATTAGTTTTGGTTGCTAAACAAGAACTTTAACAAATAAAGTCAAAATTTAAATTGGGAAGCTAACAGAAAAAGTACTCGCTCCTCACACATGTCACCACATGTTTATAAGACATGTGAAAGAAACTCTTTGTTTTTAAAGAATCTACTCCAAGGAGAAGAAATGGAAAAAATTTTGTTAATTAAAAAAATGTAAAGAGCTGCTGCATATAATTTGATCACAGCATATGCCCGTATGTTAACAATGTCCATCTCTGGGAGGAGAGGTTACAGACAATTTGTATTTTCTTCTTTGTGTCTTTGTCCTCTGTCTTTTCTACTGTGAGTGCCTATTACTTTTGTAATTGAGTTTTGCAAAATGAATAAGCATTATTTCCAAAGAGAAATTAAATATATTACGGTGTACTGATGCTAGAATACGACGTCCCTGAGTGGCACAAATTGTTAAGGTGCTGAGCTTCTGACTGAAAGATTGGAGGTTCCAGACCAGCTGGAGGCACCTTGGAAGAAAGGCTTAGTGATCATATTCTTGAAAAATCAGCCACTGAAAACTCTATAGAGCACAGTCTACTCTGGTACCCATGGGGTTGCCATGAGTTGAAATTGACTCCATAGCAACTGTTTTTTGATGCTGGAATAATATTAAAGACATTTTGAGACTGTGTACAAAGGCAAATAACAAGAAAGCAGATAATGAAATGTATTAAAGAACAAAACTACACACACCACACACACATACACACTCAAGAAGTTAATAAATGCTTATTCATTCAATAAACATTTATTCATTTCTTGAATATATGTATGTGTAGACACCTTGTAGTTCCTGGTGATAAAAATGAATGTAACACGGCTTTCATTCTTGAAACTCTTATAGCATTGTGTGGGGTTCCTCAAAATGTGGCCTGTTGACCACCTGTAGCAGAATCACTTGCTGTAACTGTTAACAAATGTATCTAGGTTCTTCCCCAGGAAGTGGGAAGACAACACATAGAAGGTGACATTTCAACTAGATCCCAAATGACATATGGAATTTACTGGGCAAAGATAGAAGGAATTGGCATTCTAGTATAAGAAGAAGAGAATCCAGGAACATAATCCTAGAGCTTCCTAATTTAATAGTTTATAAATAATGAATCATATTAACAATATAATAGACTTATACTTTGCCACCATAAGAATATACACATTGAAAGCTGAATGCTGGCAGTGTTTACAGCCTAAACTAGTAATTAGCAAATTTATGAAACATCCTCCTGCTCACACTTCAAACAGCATAATTGTTAGACTAACAGATTGTACCTTCATTATAAGTCATCAGTGATCAATAATAAATGTAGGTGGATGATTTACAATTATCTTTGAAATAGAAATATCTTATATCTCATACCTGGAGTCAAGGTTGGCTGACCTATATAATACTGTCTTTGTGTCACAAAACATTAAGTAAACTTTTATTGAGGTGTTTTGTTTGTTTGCTTGTTTTTTGTTTTTTTAATTGCAATGGAGTTTATAAAAGGATTATTATTTTTAAAAATTTGTATTGTGATTTGGGTGAAAGTTTATAGAGCAAATTCATTTTCCATACAGCAATTCATACACATTTTGTTTCATGATATTGACTGCAATTCTCCACAATGTAACAGCTCTCTTCCCACTTCCTCCCTGTAATTCTCTTCCCTGTGCCCTTCTTTCCTATGCATTCCTGCCCCCTGAGCTATCCATGTGCAAACACTGCCCTTCCGTTCTCCCATGATTGATCACTCTAAGAAGTGTTTCTACCTAATGTAATTGTTCAGCCTATATGCCTCTCTATTGTTTGGCTGGAAGCCACAGGAGTGAGTTCAGTTCCAGACCTGAAGGGTAACTAGGGGCCATAGTCTCAGGGGTCTCATAAGGGTCTATCAGACCAGCAAACCTGGTTTTTGTTTGTTTGTTTGTTTTTGTTTCTTATGATTTTGAGCTTTGTTCTTTATTGTTCTCCCACTCTATCTGGGATCTCCCGCACTGATCCCTTTCCGAGTGATTGACGGTGGTAGCCAGACACCATCTAGTTCTTCTGATCTTATGGTCATATAGGCTGAGGATCGCATGGTCTACTAGTACCATTTCATTCACTTGCCAGTACTAGGATAGCCAATGACAGAGCTGGCATACATCAACTGGCAAGTCATTTTGTCTACTAGATCTTTATTGCCTCTTCTGGAATGGATACCCTCTGGTGAATGCTACTATGTGATACAAAGATTCTCACACTTTGTGCTCATGTCCATCTGTAAATCTACATTCTTTCCCTTAGACCTCCTTGTCCCCTATCTCCCAATCTTGTTGTTTTGCAAGCATTTGACCAGTCAGCCTATTGGATACCCATGATCCCATAAATATCCTAACTTTGAGTCATTTCCTTTATCATACACAATGGATTACCAGGTGCAGCTGAAGTTTCTGTCCATTGAGAAAGTTTTCCCTTGCCACTGTCTTTCAAGGCCTTGGTGATAGAAATGACACTGGAGATCACATGATAGAATTTTGCAAGACCAACAACTTATTCATTGCAAATACTTTTTTCAACAGCACAAATTGCAGTTGTACATGTGGACTTCACAAGATGGAGTACACAAGAATCAGATTAACTATATCTGTGACAAGAGGTGATGGAAAAGTTCAATATCTTCTGCCAAAACAAGGCCAGAAGCTTGGGGAACAGACCATCAACTGCTGATATGCAAGTTCAAGTTGAAGTTGACAATTAAAACAAGTACACAAAAGCCAAAATATGACCTAGAATATATCCCTCCTGAATTTAGAGACCATCTAAACAATAGATTTGATGCACTGAACACCAATGACCAAAAACCAGAAGAATTGTGGGATGACATTAAGAATATCATCCACAAAGAAAGCAAGAGGTCATTAAAAAGATGAGAAAAGAAGAAAAGACCAAGATGGATGTCAGAAGAGACTCTGAAACTTGCCCTTGAGTGGAGAGTAGCTAAAGCAAATGGAAGAAATGACAAGATAAAAGAGCTGAATTGAAGATTTCAAAGAGCAGTGTGAGCAGAGAAAACCAAATACTATAATGAAATGTGCAATGACATAGAGTTAGAAAACCACAGGGAAGAATGTGCTTGGAATTTCTTAAGCTGAAAGAACTTAGGAAAATCTTTAAGGCCTGAGTTGCAATATTGAAAGATTCTATGGGCAATATGATCCACACAATCAAATTCCCGAACACTTGATTGTACTCATGAGGAACCTGTACCTTGACCAGGAGGCTGTCATTTGAACAGAACAAGGAGACACTGCATGGTTTAGAATCAAGAAGGGAGTGTGTCAGGGTTGTATCCTTTCCCCATACTTATTCAA
>NW_006921594.1:5761351-5815909 GCF_000298275.1 Orycteropus afer afer
TGCTAATGTCAGATGGATCTTGGCTCAAAGCAAAGAATACCAGAAAGATGTTTACTTGTGTTTTATTTACTATGCAAAAGCATTCAGTTGTGTGGATCATAACAAATTATGGATAACATTGAGAAGAATGGGAATTTCAGAACACTTAATTGTACTCATGAGGAACCTGTATGTAGACCAGGAGTCAGTCATTAGAACAGAACAAGGGGACACTGCATTGTTCAAAATCAAGAAGGAAGTGTGTGAGGGTTGTATCCTTTCACCATACTTATTCAATCTGTAGGCTGAGGAAATAATCCGAGAAGCTGGACATGAAGAAGAATGTGGCATCAGGATTAGAGGAAGACTCATTAACAACCTGCAATATGCTGATAACACAACTTTGTTTACTGAAAGTGAGGATGACCTGAAGCACTTACTGATGAAGATTGAAGACTACAGTCTGTAGTGTGATTGCACTTCAACATAAAGAAAACAAATGTCTTAATAACTGGACCAATAAGCAGCATCATGATAAATGGAGAGAAGATTGAAGTTGTCAAAGATTTCATATTACTTGGTTCTAAATCAACACCAATGGAAGCAGCAGTCAACATATCAGACGACATATTACATTGGGCAAACCTGCTGCAGAGGACCTCTTTCAAGTGCTGAAGAGCAAAGATATCTCCTTGAAGACTAAGGTGCACCTGAGACAAGCCATGGTATTTTCAGTTACCTCATATGCATGTGAGAGCTGGCCAATGAATAAGGAAGACTGAAGAAGAGTTGATACTTTTGAGCTGTGGTGCTGGTGAAGAATGCTGAAAGTAGTATGGACTGCTAAAAGATCTAACAAATCTGTTCTGGCAGAAGTGCAGCTGGAATGTTCCTTAGAAGTGAGAATGGCTAGACTTCATCTCACCTACTTTTGGTCTTCCCTGGAGAAGAATATCATGCATAGTAAAGTGGAGAGTCAATGAAAAAGGGGAAGGCCTTCAACAAGATGGCCACAATGATGGGCTCAGGTATAGCAAGGATCATGGAACTGGCACAGGACTGGGCAATGTTTCGTTCTGCTGTACATAGGGTCACTGTGAGTTGGGGATAACTAAATGGCACCTAACAACAACACTAGTACCTTGGACTAATTATTTCCATGTGTTTTTGTTTTTCTTCATTCTTCTTTGCTCTTAAAAGGATCATTTTTAAACCACAACTCCCAATGCTGCTATTGTTGTTGTTAGGTGCCATTGAGTTGGTGCCAGCTCATAGTGACTCTGTGTACAACAGAATGAAATACTGCTCAATCCTGTGCCATCCTCAAAACTGTTGCTGTCTTTGAGCCCATTGTTGCAGCCACTGTGTTAATCCATCTCATGGAGGGTCTTCCTCTTTTCAACTTTATTAAACATGATGTCTTTCTCCAGGGTCTGGTCCCTCCTGATAACATGTCCAAGGTGTGTGAGACAAAGTTTTGCCATCCTCACTTTGAAGAAGCATTCTGGCTATACTTGCAAGACTGATTTCTTTGCTCTTCTGGTGGTACATGGTATAGTCAATATTCTTTGCCAACACTATTAATTCAAATGCATCGATTCTTCTTTGGTCTTCCTTATTCATTGTCCATACATATGAGGCAATTGAAAATACCATGGCTTGTGTCAGTTGACCCTTTAGTCTTCAAAGTGACACCAATGCTTTTTAATTCTTTAAAGCAGTCTTTTATATTACCCTGGCATAATTGTAGTTAAAGTCACTCATCCATTCATCTGTTGATTTATTTGTTCAGTCGTTCAGCCATTATTCAAGTGTTCATATACAAAGCATGCTGTGGAGGATTCAAAGATAATTAAATCCCTCTCTGAATTAAAAAAAAAAAATTACAGAAGGCCATTCTCACTTCCAAGATGTGAACAAATACACATAAGAATTTAAGAGATACCATAAAATAAAAGAATACAAAGAGCTAAGGAAGTGTACAGGTGAGAGAGATAACCTCTATTTGGGCTCAGTGGGGCTGTCTTACCATCAACAGGACAGATAACGAGGGAGTGAAACTGGTGGTCTGAACAGCAACTTGTATAAGGAAGTCAAAGAATCACTCAAGTTGATGCTTGGAATTTTCAGTTTAGGAATAGAAAGAGGGAAGTCAAGAGGAGAACCAATTTTTGAGTGGGGAAAGATGAGTTCCTTTTAGGACAGAGTCTGCTATCCTGCTGGAATATCTCAGGAGAAGTGAGAGGTGATGATTAAGAAAGCTAGGCAAGGGCTCTGTACTGTGAGATTCATAGGCATTTTAATGGACCCGAGATAACAAGAAGAGAAAGCTGGAATATTCAAGTAAGGGTTTCTGCTCCTCAAGGCATCATCTACACAGTATTTGATATGCAAAACAGCCTGAGAGATAAGCAAGGCAGACTTGTGGAAAATCCTGGCCCTTAACAGCAGAGGATGTTGGGCATATCTAAAAGATAATGAAAGCCAAGTCTGTTGAATAAAGATTTTATTTCCAACAGCTTATTGAAGTCTAATTTATATGCCACAAAATTCACCCATTATAAGTGTGCAATTCAATGGTTTTTGAACAAGTTTGTAGCATTATGGAATCATCCCCACAATTTGGTTTGAGCGTATTTCCATCACCCCGTAAAGTTCCCCAGTGCCCATTCATGGTTAATCACCACTTCCATCCCCAGCTCTAAGTAACCACTGTTTTCATTTCTTTCTCTATACATTTTCCTATTCTGTACATTTCATATAAATTGAATTATGTAATATATGGTCATTTTTAACTGGTTTCTCTCACTTAGCTTAACGTTTTTGCTTAGCATAAAGTTCATCCATGTTGTAGCATGAATCAAAACCGTATTTCATTTTGCACCTGAATAATATTTCACTGTATGGGATACAATGAAGTATCTTCATCAGTTGATGGATATTTGGGTTGCTTCCAGTTTCGGGTGATTATGAATAATGCTGCTATGAATATTCACGAATATATCTGTGTGGATATGCTTTCATTTCTGTTAAATAAGATGTTGATGAAGTTTGTGTAGAAAGAAGCAAAACTTAACACCACCACCACCACCAAGAAAAATGATCTCAGCTATCTACAACAAAGACGGAGGCAACAAGAAGGAAATGTTGGATGGTACATAATTTGACTGCCAATGATTCCCAAATAATTACTCTATAAGAGTTTGGAGAAATGGTAGCATTATTTACCTAAACATGGTTTTCAGTGTGACTACTTAGAAGGACAACACCAGTGTTTCCCTACATTTCTCCAAGAGTGCAGAGGGTTTGGGCATTCACATGCTTCATATACAAGGAAAAATTAGTATGACACCTTTGGAGGGCAATTTAGCTAAGTTTCAGAAGGTTGAAACTCTCAGAGTTTCACTTTTAGAGTGAAATTTCTTTTCCTAAGAAAATAGAGATACCCATAACATTTATGCAAAAATACGTTCAACAGAGTATTATTTATAAAGGCAATTACTGAAGACTTTAAATCTTCTTTGTTCTTTCTATATTTTCCAAATTATTTATGGATTCTCTCTGCAACTAAAGCAATCACAGAATAAATATTATTTCTCAAGAACCCTAGTCAAGGGCAGCGTTTGCACAGGGAGAAACTCAGAAGGCAGGAATGCATAGGAAAGAAGGACACAGGGAAAAGGTAACCATAGGGAGGAAGTAGGAAGAGATCTATGACATTGTGGGGATTGCAATCAATATCACAAAAGAAAATGGGTATGAACTGTTGAACAGAAAACAAATTTGCTCTGTAAACTTTCACCCACATCACAATAAAAAGTTAAAAACAAAACTCTATTCAGCTTAACAGGCCCAGCTCCAGGCTGTGTCTTTCATGATACCTTTCCTACTCATGTTATGGTTCCTCCATTCTTGGCATTCCAGGTGCATCTAGAGCTGAGTCTGAGACAAAAGACAACGAGAGAGGGGTACTGGTAATGATGGAGAGATGTCAAAAATTAGCATAGTGACATACTTATGTTAAAAGTGACTTTTAACCAGGTTTCTATTGTTATTGTTGTTATATGCCATCGAGTGGGACCCGACTCATAGAGGCCCCTCCTTGGGTTTCTGAGGCAGTATCACTATGGAAGTAGATTGCCCAACCTTCCTTCCAAGGAGTGGCTGGTGGGTTTGAACCATCAGCTTCCTGGTTAGCTGTCAAGTGCCTTAGGCACTATGCTACCAGAGCTCCTGGGTTTCTATTAAGAAGCTGATTATATTTCTTCAGCATGTTCAAGAGTTATTGCTGAGGTTATCAAAAGCTAGGAATAAAATATTTTCTTTCTCCAAGTTTGGCTGTGGCACTTCACTTTTAACCAATTCCAAAAGAGTTAATCACATTTGGGATACTTCCAAAAAGCAGAAGATGGTGGAACTCCTGGGTTGAGCTTCCAGCCTGTACTGCTGGTTTATTCCTGTAACTGTAGTGAGAAATCATTCAATGCAGACAGCGATCAATGACAAAATATCAGTAGAAGGCACCTCTGTAGTGAGCTAACCAAATAATGACAAATTTGTAGTACTAGATAGACTACCACAACCATGCAACTGTCTAGAAACTGCTTATTAAACCTCAGGGCATTACGTGTACTTCAAGATTTCTCTATGCAGATGAATACTTTCACTAACAGATTTTAATCTATAAAGGAGACCATTTGCCTCATATAGGGAGCAAATCTGTCAAAAGAAATTAAATATGTATATATGTTTGTGTATATGTATATCTTATATATAGATCACATATAACACACACACACACACACACACACAGAGGAGCCCTGGTGGCACAGTGGTTAAAGTGCTCTGCTGCTAGCCAAAAGATCAGCAGTTCAAACCCACCAGCTGCACCACAGGAGAAAGATGTGGCAGTCTGCTTCTGTAAAAGTTTACAGCTTAGGAAACCCTATGGGGGCAGTTCTACTCTGTTGCACAAGGTAGCTATGAGTTGGAATGGAGATGATGGTAGTGAGTTTGGTTTTCAGTTTAAAGGGACACACACACACACACACACACATATATTACCGTTGTATGTGGCAATATTTTATCATCCATACTGAAATACCTAGGCAGATAGCCAAAAGCCTCCGTAGGCTTTCTTTCAGTCCAAATAAATAATAACGGGTAATTAAAACAAATGCATTATACTGAATTATAATTAGGAAGCAGCTCTGGTGGCATAGTACCTAAGGCATTTGACTGCTAACCAGAAGGCTGATGTTTCAAACCCACCAACCACTCCTCCTTGGAAGGAAGATTGAGCAATCTACTTCCGCAGTGATACTGCCTCAGAAACACAAGTAGGGGTTGGTATGAGTAGAATCTGACTCCAGGGCAGTGAGTTTGGTTTGAGATTGTTATGCTATATATTTTATGTATTGTCTTATCTATCGCTTTAATTATAATGTTGGTTATGTTTTTATAACAATAAAAGAAAAATATCCCGTGTACTACTGGATTATACCAATGAGCATAATAATGTTAAGAAGAAATGCGTCCTTGAATGTGAATCTGTAGAGAAAATTTACATATACCATAGGCTAAGAATATTTTAGGAAATACCACTTCAACATATATTTGAATTAATTCATAATAATAGGCAAACAAATACTAGCAAGCAAACCACACAGTCTGCTACTGCATAAAATAAACACTACAATAGCACTTTTAATGCTGAGGAGGGTGTTGATTAGCAAATTCATCACCAAAAAACTTCAACAGAGAGAGGGGAAATCAGAGAGAAAGAGAATCAGACAAAGAGTGACAGAGAAATAATCAGAAAGACAAAATTCCAGGTGTCAGGTTCTGCAGTGAAATGATGCTAAAACGTTCTCCATTCCAGATATGCCTCATGGTTCACATTTATATAATGTACAACAACCCATCTTGCTCTCTTTTCATTTTCTTTAATAATTAGAATTATTTAGCCTTTTTTTCCTCTCAGCCACAAGCACAAATTGAGCAGAATCAGTGAAATGTGAGCTCCCTTGGAATGTCATGTGTCAGGGGAATGTGCCTTCTTGACAAGGGTACATATATGGGGGTTGTGTCAGGTACCTATTTTTAGGAAGGACAAAAGTGTTCCAAAGTCTTTCACTGATCAAGAGGAGCAGTTCTCATTTGTTATATACCAGAGGCCCTCTGTCGAGAAAGATGAGTGGGAATTTGCTAAACACACACGCAAATGAAGATTTGCCAGAGGTCAGGTTTTTGTTTTGTTTTTTCCAATAAAGAGGATCAGAGGCCATCTCCATTGAGCCCCTTGCAATTGTCCAGGTATAGGATTTAACCAGTCTCAGAATGTGTTCCTTTTCTGGTTGAGAAATAGAGCTTCACAAGTAAAAATGCTACAGAGAGCACATAATGTGAGGGCAGCTGTTAGTGTGCTTTTATGCCACTTGGGAGTGGCCACGTCAGACCTGATCCAACTCTTCATGCCTTTCCTGAGGCTGTCCAGGGGCTGCTATGCCTGGCTCCACAGAAGGAGAGGGAGTGGGGGAGAAGTACCTGCCATGCCATCTGCTGTTTCTGCGTGCATGACCCCTTCCCCCTAGGCTTATAGAAGTGTCTTTCAGGAAAAATATCCTACCCTCCCGTCTAAGCATAAAGAAAGGAGTGTGTAGTCCTTCTAGGTCTCTCAGTACCACCCACTGCACCCCAGAAAGTAGGCTTCTTTCTTAAGGGTTTAGGTTCTAGGAGGCTCAATTCTGATGACCCTGTGAATTAAGCCCTTTTAGGATTAGGGAAAGTGGGGTATGCTCTTCTGGTTGGTGAAGCTGTAGGGACATCTTATTGGAGATTGCAGTATTAGCCTGCAAGACTTGGTACTCAGCCTGAGGCTAGATATTGAGCAGGTGGGTGACAAAGATTTCCTGAGGGTCTCATGTAAATTGGCCAGTCTCTTGGCAAGTGGGCTGCTTATATCCCACCTCCTTCCCTCACTCCCCCAACACAAATGAACCTTGTGGTTCTTTATAGAACGGACTGCTCCACGTTCCACCCTGAGCTTCCTGTACTAGAAGTACAAACTAGAAGCAACCTTGGAGTGGAGAAGACTTTCTAAATGAAAGAAAAGCAGAAGCCATAAAAGAAAGAATTCGACAACATTAAAAAAAATTTTAAAAAAATTCTGCATGATGAAAGTGCCATTAGCAAAGTCAAACAGATCAACAACAAACTAGAAAAAATCACGTAACTTATATTAAAGACCAAAGGTGAATTTCCTTGATATGTAAGATGGTCTTAGAAATCAATTTTTCAAAAAGACCAGCAACCCAATAGGAAAAAAATGGAAAAGACAAAGGACCCAATCAGACAGTTCACAGAAAAAGAAATAAAAATCGCTCATTACTGTTGCGTTGTGGTAAACTGTGGACAATGACATGAGACAAAGTGTATGTGAACTGCTGTATGGAAAGTGAATTTGTTCTGTAAATCTTCACCCAAATCACAATAAAAAAGAAAGAAAGAAAAAAAAATCTCTCATAAACATAGCTCACACAAAGATAAAATGACTACAAATGGAAACTTACTAAGCTTGTTTTCTTTGTAGCACATTGGTATATGACAACACAGTTCTGTTGGTAAGCCTGTGGGGAAGGAGGTAAAGAAAGTATGAATTGGCTAAAACCTTTTGGAAGACAATTTGGCAACATCTCTCAAACTTAGAAATACAAGTATAAACACACACAAATCATAAACAGAAATAAAATTACAAATATTATGAGTGCTGAGGACAGTATTCCCTCTCCCTAACTGGAAAGATGAGAGAGCACACATTAGTTAACCTCTGTGGAAGGAACCACTGTTGTCACAATGATTAGAAGGTGCTGTTGGCATTTAGTGGACAAAGAATAGAGATTGGAAACAAATCATAAAATTTACATATTATGTTTAAACATTGTAATGGGGTCTCTATTGCATAAATTACTATGCAATGTCTTAATTTCAATCTACAAATCACTAACATTCAATTATCATTTTCACTGTCTCTCAAAAGCAATATCTAGGTCCATGAAATTTATGATAAATTTTTTACATTTCAAAATGTTCATGGCTGAGATATTAGAAAGAAAACAAAACATAGCACACATCCTTTCATGTTCTATTTCAAAGGTTCAAAACCTCAGATCTTTCCCAGGTCTTTCTGAAGCATGAATACTATTGATTTCTTTTAAAATAAATTATTAAAAAATCTGTACTATTTCAACAATCATTACAGAGATTGATAATGTGATTTAAAAAAAAGGAACTTTGAAGTAAATTGACACAGGTGAGGATGTGTTCAACATATGCAGTCAGCAACAAACCATCCTTTCCAAACATCTCAAATCATAGTGAAGAAGGCGCAGCAAATAATTTCACAGAACTGCTGATAGCACATAGAAAAAAAAACAAGCTAGTTCTCTAAGACAGATGGAGACAGATGCATAGGGCTAGGTAATAAAACTCTCTTTAAAAAGAATTACTAGGGGCAGAAAATCCCATGTCTCAGAAGAGAGGGTAATTAATCCAATTATTTCAATGAACTTGAAGTTCTCCTCACGCCAAAATTTCTGGAACATTCATGTGATTAAGACCTTGGCAGTATGGTCAACTATTTATCATATAGCAGCAATATCTAATACAAAATTATAATACCTTAAGAGTATATTGTTAAAATGCTTTACATAGAGTAGGATTTGATATTCTGATTACTCACTAAAGAGATATAACTTCAAGTTAACTGGATAAGAGAGAATGGTAACTAAGAAGGGAAAATAAGAAAGAAATAAAATGGAAGGAGGTCAGCTCTGTAGAAAGAGGATTGGACAAGGTGAGCATTGAGTAGATTGACTTAATGAGGTAGACCTATATAGGATCACTGAGGACTGGAATCGACCCTATGACATACAACAATTCATTCACAACACCTATGCTTCATAAGCACGTAGGCCAGACTCCCATGTACAATCATCCCTTCCTCAACCTCAGTACCCCTCCCTCAGCTCACATTTATGGCTAGATGGGTGATGATGTTCAACTAGCTGAACAAGGAGGAAAATGCTCAAGTTTGATTCACAGATGGGTCAGGTTAGTGTGGGTCTGCAAGCTGAAAATGGACATTAGCTGCCCTTCGGCCTCACTCAGGAGTGGCCTTGAAAGAGAGTGGCAAGGAAAAACTCTATCAATGGGCAGAACTTCAGCTGCACCTGGTAATCCATTTTGTGTGATAAAAAGAAATGACTCAGGATGACTTCCGGTAATGAAGGAATAGGCAGACAAGCTATACAGACCCTCTTCGACAAAGAAAAGAGAAACCAATTGGCGGAGATACAGAAGATAATCCTGGAGCCCTGAGTTTTGAAAGGAACTATACACAAGTGGATTAGGCACCAACTAATGGAAAAACCTGAATGACAACAGTGAGTACGGTGATGGTCGGAGCAGTGGACTGTAAGCTACTCTGACAAGACCAACAGTCTGACTATTTCCAAGTGGTGTTGGGACCTGAGAATTTACCTAAAGATCAGCCCTGGTTGCCAAGGGCTGCAGGGATGACTGCGCTGGTGGCCTGTGACTAGGAAGGGAAACAGCAAGGAGGGAGACAACCTGAGCTGTGGACTTTCCGCTGTCTGGAAGGTGCAGCCATTTTGATTGTTTACAAGCAGTGGTCATTTTGGATATTTAAAGTGACTGAGGGTGCAAGACATTTTGAATGTTTACAAGGAGTGGCCATTTTGGATTTTAAAGTGACAGCATTCTCATTCAGATTCCAGGAATCTAAGCATAGGCTCTGTTTGCTAAGGACAGCAGGGACATAGGGGAGGATGACAATGGGAAAGGATACAGGTGGTGAGTGTATAAGTGCTGCCAGCTAGTAAATAGAGGAGCACAGCACAGAATCCTGCTTATGTAGATAACATACAAAGAAAACAAAAATTGTGGGCAAGTCATTCCAACATACAATCACCAAAGAAATATAAACACAAAAACGTCACAATGCCTCAGAGACAACAGAGCATCACAGTCCACGTAAAGAAGCAAGATAAAGCAAGAGAAACAAGGGATTATGATACAGATCCAAAACACATCCCTGAGGAAGATGCAGCATTGGAACACCCTGATAAGGAATTCAAAAGAATTATATTTAGGTATCTTCAATGAATCAAGAGACAGATCAAGGAAAACACTGACAAATTGAGGAAAGCACAGAGAAAACCCTAGAACAATTTCAAAAGACAATACAAGAAAACCACAGAGAAAAATTATTGAAGATTTGTTGGAAGATAATTTTCCTAGTATGATGAAAAATGAGAATATATCCATTCAAGAAGTCCAATGAACCCTAAACAGGATAGACTCCAAAAGAAAATCACTAAGACATATCATCATCAAACTCACCAAAACCAAAAACAAATAAAGAATCCTAAAAGCAGCATGGGAAAAATGAAAAGTTACCTACAAGGGGCTACCAATAAGACTAAGCTCAGATTTCTCAGCAGAAACCATGCAGGTGAGAAGACAGTGGTATGGTATATATAAAACCCTGAAAGAAAAATTTCCAACCAAGAATTATGTACCCAGCAAAATTGCCCCTCAAATATGATGGTGAAATTAGGACATTTCCAGATAAGCAGAAATTAAGGGAATGTGTTAAAACCAGACCAACCTCACAACAGATGGTAAAGGAAGTCCTTTGGACAGAGAAGCAACAACAGCAAGCAACAATTGACCATTGACACACATGATGACATAACCCAGAAACCAACCCAGCTATGGAAGTATACAAAGTAAATAAGCCTACAAGATTGTAAACAGGGAACCAGACACAGCAATTGACAAATGAGGACAACTACAAAACAGAAGGAAGGAAAAAAACTGTGTAGTTACAGACCTTCTATGGTAGTGCAAAAAGGGCAAGGAGGCCACATTTCTGACCTCCTAGAACCCCACAAGAGGAAGGCAGAATCACCATCAATAGCCCAAGGCCTATTCCTGCGAGGCCAGACATGCTGCCTCCCTCCAGCCCTTTCTCCAACTGCTCCTCCCAAAGCACCCACCACCTCTCTCCTGGGTTCGATAATTCGCTGCAGTGGCCACACAGAACTTACAGATTATGGAGTTTATTAGAGAAGCACCAGGCTACAATTCAAGTTCAGGAAAAAATGCTCAGTCACTCTCCCAGCCCCTCTCAGCCAAGTCTCTCAGTCTCTCCCCCGGCAGTGCATGTCCCTGGGTATCTTACTCAGCAACGTGTGTCTCTTGCATCTCTTTCTCAGCAGCATGTGTCTCTTTCAGGAGCGCGTGTCTCTTTCAGCAGCATGTCTTCCTCATCCAGCAGTCAGAGAGAGTTCTGCTTCTAGGAGGCCTCCTTTTGAGCCTGGCAGAGTGGCCAAACTAGCCAATCATAGCATCAGAACTCTAAGCACCTCAGAGAGAACCTCCCATTAACATTGCATTGTGCCACGCCCAACAGAAATAACCCAGGTGGATAACATTTACAATCAGGAGCTCCTCAGTTGCTCATTCCACCACTGAGTTTACAATGACTTATGGGTAGAAAAGCCATACTAAGTAATTTACTACACTGCAGGTAGGGAAGTCAAAACAACTACAAGATAGAATGGACTGTTCTAAACTTGGGAAGCAATCTATAAATCACAGGGTAACCTCAAAGAAAGAAGATAAACCTTCCCATCAAAATCAAAAAGAGGACCAGCCCAAATATTTAGCAAATACTAAAACAATAGCAACAAAGGAAGTGATAACATGATTCATAAACAAAATGAGCTCAGCACAGAAAATTATATGGAACAAAGAAATCAAAAAAAGCACATAACAAAAATGACAGAAACAAATTCATATTTGCCGATAATTACATATCTAGCAAGGGACTTATCTCTAAGATTTATAGAAAACTCCAATGCCTCAACACCAAAGGAATTAATAATCCAATTGAAAAATGGGCAGAAGACATGAATACACACTTCACCAAGGAGGATATTCAGGTGGCCAGCTAATGCATGAAGAGATGCTCACAATCATTGGCCATCAGAGAGATGCAAATCAAAACAATAATGAGATACCATCTCACCCCACCACTGATGGCAAGGTTCAACAAGACAGAAAATAACAAATGCTGGCAGGGATGTGGAGAGATTGGGACTCCCATACACTGCTGGGGGGACTGTGAAGTGATACAACCACTGTGGAAAGCAATATGGTGATTCCTTAGAAAGCTGGAACTGGAGATACCATTTGACCCAGCAATCCCCTAACTAGGCATGTATCCAGAGAGGTGAAACCCAGAACAGGAACAGATACATGCACACCCATGTTCATCACAGCACTATTTACGATAGCAAAAAGATGGAAACAACCTACTTGCCCATCAGTGAAAGAGTGAATGACCAGACTAAGGTACATACACACAATGGAATGCTGTGCAGCCCTAAAGAATACTGTAGAGTCTGCAAAACACTGCATAACATGGAAGAATTTGGAGGACATTATGCTGAGTGAAATAAGTCAATCACGGAAGGACAAATGTTCACTGTTGTGGAGGGTCAAGGAAAGGTTTGTATATGGAGGGAAACTTTCTTTGTTGGTTGTCAAGGGTGGGAGGGGAAAGGAGGGAACACTCAAAAATAAAGAAATAAAATAAAGCATTGACCCCCGTCACTTTAGTTTTGTGTATTTCACTGTGCATAAGTTATATTTCAATAAAATGCATTTAAGAAAAAGGAAATGACTCAAAGTTAGCATATTTATGGGATCATGGGCATCAAATAGTCCAGCTGGTCAAATGCCTGCAAGAAAACAATGTTGGCAGATAGCGACAAGCAGGTCTAAGGGAAAGCATGTAGATTGACTGACAGACATGGGCACAAAGTGTGAGAATCTTTGTATCACATAGTAGCATTCACGAGAGGGTATCCATCCCAGAAAAGGCAATAAACAATCTAGTAGACAAAATGACTTGCCAGTTGATGTATACCAGCCTCTGCTATTGGCTACCCCAATAGTGGCACCTGAACGAATTGGCCATGATGGCCAAGATCATGGATAGGCCAGCAGCATAGACTCTTACTTACCAAACCTGGTCTAAGTACTGGTCATCCACTTTGAGTGGAATGAGAAATGGCCTAAGATTAACTATTGCCATTGCTGACTCTCCAGTAACAGAGGCTAACACAGAGTCCCTGAGATGTTACCTTTCCTCACTGAAAGGCAGCAGGTTGACTGTACTGGGCCCCTTCAATCCTGGAAAGGCCATCATTCAGGAACAGACATGTATTCTGGATATGGATTTGTCTTTACCATCTGCAGTCCTGGTCAATATACTCTCCAAGAGTGTTTGATTGATCTATTTGCTTGGGTGCCAATATAACATTACATCAGAGCATTAGAACCACTTCCCAGCAAAGGAAGTGTGGGAGTGGTGCATGATCATGGCATCCACTAACTGTGGTACATACTACAACATTCAGCAGCCTGAGAGAGTGTTGAAACAGCCTGCTGATGGCACATCTAATATACAATATCTATGGCATTACTCAAATGATTGGGTGGCAGTCTCCTGGATACAGTACACACATTGAATGAAACACCTTTAAGTGTTTTGTTCCCAGGATAAAAAAATAGATGGGACAAGGAAACAAGGAATGGAAGCAGGAGTGTATCCACCCACCATCCCTCTTAATGACCTAGCCATTGAGGGACTTTGTGGTTTTCCATTTTGGGCAGGGTTAGAGAACTTGGTACCCAAAGAGGGTACACTTTACCAGGAAACAGCAATAGTCTTTTCAATTATAAGTTCTGGTTTCTACCTAGGTGATTTAGACTTTGTATTCAAGGGTGAGCAGAGAGAAGAGCATTTACCATCTCAATGGGGTAATTGC
Source organism: Orycteropus afer afer (assembly GCF_000298275.1). Taxonomy (NCBI): domain Eukaryota; kingdom Metazoa; phylum Chordata; class Mammalia; order Tubulidentata; family Orycteropodidae; genus Orycteropus; species Orycteropus afer. The sequence continues at coordinate 5,775,253 of NW_006921594.1, forward strand.
CATTATCATCACAGAGAAACACGTGTGGAGCCCAGTTGGGCACCTTTTTGCATTCTCTTGCCCAATTTTGACTGTTGTTGTTGTTGTTGTTAAGTGCCGTCGAGTCGTTTCCGACTCATAGAGACTCCATGCACAGCAGAACAAAACACTGCCCGATCCCGCACCAGCCCCATAATCCCTGCTATACTTGAGTCCATCATCGCAGCCACCATTTCAATCCATCTCATTGAAGGCCTCCCCCTCTTTCGTCGACCCTCCACCCTACCAAGCATGACATCCTTCTCCAGGGAATGGTCTCTTCTGACAACATGACCAAAATAGGTGAGATGAAGTCTGGCCATTCTTGCTTCCAAGGAGCATTCTGGCTGCACTTCCTCCAGGACAGATCTGTTAGTTCTTTTAGCAGTCCACGGTACTTTCAGCATTCTTCGCCAGCACCACAACTCAAAAGCATCAACTCTTCTTCGGTCTTCCTTATTCATTGTCCAGCTCTCACATGCATACGAGGCAATTGGAAATATCATGGCTTGTGTCAGGCTCACCTTACTCCTCAAGGAGATATCCTTGCTCCTCAGCACTTGAAACAGTTCCTTCACAGTTGTCTTTCCCAGTGCTACACGTCATCTAATGTCCTGACTGCTGCTTCCATTGGCATCGATTGTAGAACCAAGCAACGTGAATTCCTTGACAACCTCAATCTTCTCTCCATTTATTGTGATGCTGCTCATTGGTCCAGTTGTGAGGATTTTTGTTTTCTTTATATTGAGATGTAATCCATACTTCAGACTGTATTCTTCAACCTTCATCAGTAGGTGCCTTAAGTCATCCTCACTTTCAGCAAGCAAAGTTGTATCGTCTGCATATCTCAGGTTGTTAATGATTCTTCTTCCAATCCTGATACCACGTTTTTCTTCATATAGTCCAGCTTCTCGGATTATTTGCTCAGCATATAGATTGAATAAGTGTGGAGAAAGGATACAACCCTGACACACTCCCTTCTTGATTTTAAACCCTTATTTTAAAGGGTTACATTTTAAACATGTAGTGTCCCCTTGTTCTGTTCGAATGACAGCCTCCTGGTCAAGGTACAGATTCCTCATGAGTACAATCAAGTGCTCGGGAATTCCCATTCTTCTCAATGTTACCCATAATCTGTCATGATCCACCAATCAAATGCCTTTGCATAGTCAATAAAACACAAGTAAACACCTTTCTGGTATTCTTTGCCTTGAGCCAAGATCCATCTGACAACAGCTATGATATCCCTTGTTCCACGTCCTCTTCTGAATCCGGCTTGAACCTCTGGAAGTTCTCTGTCAATATACTGCTGCAAACGTTTCTGAATTATCTTCAATTTTGACTATATACAGACAAATGTAGCAACTCTGTCCTATGAAGGACATGGTGTCTAGAAGCTCAAGCCTCTCATGGATGAGGTTCTGGATCATGGCACAACATGGACATGGCATCAAGTAGAGAACTGATGCCAGCAGAGGTGGCAGCTGGGGGTGAGGAGAATTTGGAATGAGTAGTGAAGGAGGGAGACAATAATATTAGTTGCATCCCCAAGACCAGTTGTAGCAGTAATGCATACATATAGTTCATCCCATTCATCTCTGACTTCCAAGTTTCCTCTCAGGAAGAAACATCTAAGGGAGCAATGGAGGGATTGCTCTTCAGAGTTAAGTGACATGGATATGAGCACAGAGGAGGACTGTGGTAGTCACAGAGATGTGTCACCTGATCTTCTCATCCACAGAGGGTACAGTCCACAGACAGCTTCCCTCAATCAGCTACTGAGACCACCTGGGAAAGGTCATGTTTTTTCCAGGGAGTCCTGGTCCAGTGACTGAGTGAGACAGGCATATAAAGGCCGGGTCATTCCAGCCCAGTGAGGACCACTATGAGGGGATATCCTTGCTCCAGAGCTGCACAGGGATGAGCCTGCCAAGCCATTAAGTTCCTCCTTCTGCTCTGACCACTTGTTTCATCGGTACTGACTGATGATAAATAACCCAACTTCACCTTTATGTCTACAACTGGAGAATCCAATCTGTAACAAGGGTCGTGTGAATGGCAGTAATAGTTTCTTCCAGTTGTTGGGTGCCATCTAGTTTATTTTGACCCATAGTGACTCCGTGTGACAGAGCAGAGCTGCTTCACAGTGTTTTCTAGGTGTAAATGTTCTTTCTGATGATGAATGCAACACCATTCCTCTTCAATTTATTATTCCCAGCATAATAGGTCATATGATTGTCTGATTCAAAAAGGCCAATACCAGTCCATTTCAGCTCACTACTGCCTAGGATAATGATCATCTTGCATTCCATTTTGAGTCATGCCTCATCAGCAAATGAAGGTCCCAAAAGCCTTACTCCATCCACGTCACTAAGGTTGACTCTACTTTGAGGAGGTGGCTTTCCCGTAGTCATATTTTGAGTGCCTTTCGACTTCCTCATCCAAGACGAGGGGCTCATCTTCCCGCATTATATCAGATATTGTTTCACGGCTCTTCATAAAAATTCCCAGTAATCTATCAGACAATGTTTCACTGCTGTTCATACGTTTTCAGAAGTGGATGGTCCCATCCTTCTTCCCAGTCTGTCTGAGTCTGAAAGCTCCACTGAAACCTGTCCACCATGGGTGACTCTGATGGTGTTTGAAATACCGGTGGCATCGCTCTCAGCCTCCCAGCAACATGCAAGCCACCACAGAATGACAACCTGACAGAAGAGTGGCGGTACAATTTATACATAGGCACTATTTTCTAACATATTATTATACTATAGAGATACCAGAAATTAAAAAAAAATGTAGAGGATAAGATAAATGAATATTCATAGAAATTCAAACATTTCTCCTAGCATCCTCTAGGTGTATACTCCTCAGCCTGCTTTGAAGACCACTGGTCTATACTCAATACAATATGAATTAGTCATTCTATTTCATCATGTCATCTCTACCATATGTTAAAAACTGGAGTTAGCCCACAGACAGGAATTAAAAATCAGGAAATTTCACAAAAAAATCCAAATTCTTTGAAAAATTGTCAGTTTGGCCACCTGGGCCTATGTAGCAGATATAGGAATTGGCATGGGGCTACTTAAGGGAAATGGCTAGAGCTGAGCCATGAGCCCCTTGGGGGGGGTGCACAGATGGGCCTCTTGGGTAATTGCAATGCCTGCCTCGCCCGCCTCACTCACGTGTACTGAGTACTGAAGTGGGCTCTGCGTGGCTGATGGCAGATCTACAGCCTCGAGATGAGGATTTCTAATTCGAGCCCAATGTGAAGATAATCTTCATCTTGGTGAGGTGTGCGCTGCCAGATAATTTTTGCCTCCCTTAACTTTTAAAGCCAATCATCTTAGTGTGACTTATGTGAATTTGTCATATTCCAAAATTTTTGTAGGTTCCAAAATAAAGGAATTTATCACAGGATGGCCAGATCATAAGCCCGTGGTTATTGTGTGCATCATGATGGTACTTGTTTTAATAACTTAAGCTGAGTTATTTCAGTGGCTGGGGACAATACTATGCTACAGAAAGAAGGAATTTCACTAAACCAATGCATTTAAAAAATGCGACTAACATTCTCAAGGGAGATTTAAAACAACCAACTTGTTACTTTCTGAGGAAAAGAATAGAGTACAAAGATAAAAGCTATCATACAAATTAATGAGCCAAATAGCCAAATTTTCTCCAGAGTTTAAACTACTTATTGATTGTTGTTGTTGTTGTTGTTATGTGCCGTTGAGTCGGACTCGACTCTTAGCGAACCCTCCTTGGGTTGCCAAGGCAGTATCACTACGGAAGTAGATTGTCCCGTCTTCCTTCTGAGGAGTGGCTGGTGGGTTTGAACCACCAGCCCTCTGGTTAGCAGTTCATTGCCTTAGGCACTACTCTACCAGAGCTCACCATTGATTGTTAGGTAGAAGCAAAGAGAACAATTTTATTGGTACATCAGAATTTCATTGGTAAGAGGAGACCCCTAAGTTTTGCCCTAAAATTTGTGTTTCCACGTTGGTGATTGGACTACTTGAGGCTGCCTTGTGACTTGCTTCTGCCTGGTACAGCCAAAAAGAACATAGACCCGATACTAGAAGCCTCTACAACATATTTTTGCTGAATCATTTTTTAAAGGAAGTACTTGTACTCCATGTGTTGTATAACAAAACAGCCTCAAAGTCCTCCACTCCCTCCTTTGCTAAGCAGCCTGCCCTCACTCTGACCTCTGTCCTCTTTCTCCACACTTCTCATACCCCGCCTCTCTCTAATTTTCACCTTCTCTACAGTACCACCTTGCATGGGCTCCCAACTCTGAACTCTCCATACCTCACACAGACTGCAGCAAAGTGCAGCTGGATTTCAAACTATAGGCTTTGCCCTGTGGGGAAAAGCCTGCTGGAATTCTTGTGAACACAATTCTCCCTCTTACTTCAAGAAAATATGTGATGTCCCTACAAATCTATTACACAATTTTCTCCCGGAGGGGTGAGAGAGTAAAAGCCAAATGCAATATTTGCCTGAGGCATCCAAGACTGTTTCCATCTCACAGCCTGACCTTTCACTGTCTCATTTTCTTTTGGGGTCGGTGAAGTTGAAACTGTACCATCAACAAACAAGTTAGTATAGGGATGAAAAGTGGCCTGAGGCAGTATGTGGAGATAGTTAAACAGAGGCCAGGATGATAAGGAGACATTAATGTAAAGAGCAGGGGCAAGAATGTACAGACAGAGAGAATAACATGTGCAAACACACTGAGTTGAGAAAAGTGTGGTTTGTTCAAGGGGTGAAGCAGGCTAGTTACCTGGAGAGAGTAGCATGGGATGACGGTGGAGATGTAAACTGGGGCCAATTTCAGAGCCTTTCAGGTCATGTGAGAAGTTTAGATTTGATACCATATTCACTGGGGAGCCATTTTCATTAGCTGGGAAGCTTTCACTGCCTGGAAGAGAAAATCCCACTCAGTAGGTTTAAACAATAAAAGGGATTATTGGCTTGAGTAATGAAAAAGTCATGAGGAAGAACTGCCTTCAGGAGAAATTTAGTCGAGCTCTGGTTCCATTACTCTGAAGTCCTCATGGCTTTGCTTTCCTCTGAGGGTTCTTGGGCTAGTATCTCTCAAGGTTGCAAGATCCTTTGGGCTGTGACTGAGACTGACCGGGGTGTGTATTTGTTTTCCCAAAATCAGAAGAAGGGAAGTCCAGGTTCTCTAAGCCATTTAAGAGAAATCCTCAGCCTCCTTGTGACTGGATCCACCCAGAAAAGCAACATTGACAAGGGACTTGCTATGCCTGGCTCGAGTGAGGCTTAGTAACTGTTCATCCATAAACACATTCTGTAGTTATTAATTCAATCAGGACTTCCTCACCCTAGAAGCTACGACTGGGTTCAACTTCAAATGGCATGACTGGTACTTTTTGAGGGTAGAGTGATTACCCAGGAATAATTTGCAAGTAATTAGGAAAGAGACTAGCGGGAAGTGGTTGCTGGATAAGGAACCAACAAAGTCCGTTATGCCATTGAAGGATTTTTAAAAGATTACTCTAGATGCTTTGAGGAGAACTAACTGCAGGAGCCAGAAAGGACAGAGGTAGACCAGTTAGAAAACTATTTTTAGGCCAGAGAGGATTGTGGTATAGACTGAGGTATATTTTGGAGGTAGAATTGACAGGGCTTAGTGATGGATTTGATTTTGTAATGAAGGAGGCATCAGTTTGTGAGGGGATCTCAAATGCCAAGGTTTAGACATTCTCTTTGTAAGCAATAGTGGAGGTGTTTAAGTGGCTTTTTGTGTACATGAGAGATTAATAACCTACAGTTTTTTGTTCACTTTTATTCACTTTCTCCTCCTTTTCCTCTCCTTCTTTTACCACAGCATGCTCTTTTGCTCTCTTAATGCATTCCAAATAATGAAAACACCAAAATAATAATGTATGGTTTTGTTAGGGATTTATTCACTGCTCACCTTGTTTCCAAGTCAACTGACAGAGAATATCCTCAAATATCTTTTATTTTTGCAATCTAATTTTATAAGCCAAAAAGTACCACTTCACTTTTATGTCAGAACATTGTGAAACGAATATTAACTTGGACGTATGTCTTCAGTTTGAATTAATAAGCTTACAGTGCCACTGAATCCTGCAAATTGCTGTCACTGGGAACTGAACATGCTTTAGCTTTTCAAAATATCAATTATAAAGCTAAGTGTTCAACTGCGACCCCTGGTTTAATCCTCTAGCTTTCCATCATGTAAAGTTTATTGAAAGAATTGAATTAAACTTCAAGGATGTAGGGTGGCTATTTTTGCAAGATAAGCAAACAATAACTGCAATTTAATGTCCTTGGTAGATGTGCATTGGGTGTGTTCACTCTGCATATAAATTCAGCAGAGCACTTACAGTAAAAGAGTTGCCCTTGTTCAGATGGCAAGTTCTATTCAGTCCTCTCAAAAAATAATTGCCATTCCTCCATTTATTAAAAACAAGTTCAGGATTTGGTTTTGTCTTGTTTTGAATCCCCATATGTTATGTTGTGAGGAGCTCTGGTGGCGCAGTGCCTAAGACATTTGACTGCTAACCAGAAGTTTCTGAGCTGCTCCTCAGAAGGAAGATAGGGTGATCTACTTCTGTAAAGATTTACCACCTCAGAAACTCAATGGGGGTCGTCCCTATGAGTTGGAATCGACTCCATGGCAGTGAGTTTGGTGTATATATAGATATATGCCATTTATCACACATGCACACACACACACACATATATTATTGTAGTATACTACTTTGTGTGCTTTTTTCATTGGGTAAGTCACCATCTCTCTGATTCTCAGTTTTCTTATCCTCTATCCTTTATGATGATAAAAATTCCTGACTAGATACCTCATAACTTTGTTTGGAGTGTCAGGTAAAATGATGCATGGGCAAGGTGTAGACTGCTTGTTGTTGCTATTGGCGCTGTCAAGTCAATTCCAACTCATGGCATCGTCATGTGTTACACAGCACAACTGCTGCACAGGGTTTTCTTGGCTATACTCTTAATGGAAGCAGATCACTAGGCATTTTCGTACACGGTTCCAGTGGGTGGCTTCAAACTGCCCACCTTTAATTCAGCAGTCAAGCATAAACCATTTGCAGTACCCAGGGATCAGTGAGGACTGTTAAACTCTACATAAAACATTTCCTTTTGTAATAATGCAACATGGAGAGTTGTTGCAGTACACTGCTGTCAGGATCCTGTCCACACCTTCTTTGTGTTATACCTTCCTACTGCCTGAACTCTCAAATCATTGTTGAGGGCCTTCTCAACAAAGCACCAGGAAACTAACACTCCTCGGAGCAGTCATCAACCAATGACCAATGGGAATCTCAGCTTCTTTCCCCCTTGATGGTGGTATATGTGTCATCTCCTCCTGAGCCCCAGTTCCCATAGCAGCAACCTCTGCATGCATGCAACTTTGTGTTCCTTTCATTTAATTTTTCACTTCCCCACTTCCTTACTGGTATTTCTTGGGTTCATCTCTCAAATAAATGACCTGCACTCATATTCTTGTCTCAAAGTCTGCTTCTGGTGGAACTCAATCTAACATCCAATTCTGATGGTCTTTCAAAGAATAGATTTCCAATTAGCTCACCAATTATATCCTAGATTCTCTGGTTTTATTGCCCAACCTTTGTCCCATATGGAACTAGGTCTGTTTTGCTTCCTGGCTGACTGAATTTGCTGAGAGGTGGTTTCCCAGTAATCCTGGGCACATCCATCATTCTTGAGAGGTAGCTATGTGTCTTCTGGAAGGGCTAGTTGATATAGGAATCGGGCAGGTGGAAATGAAGTATCCCCTTTATTGCTCATAAAAATGATATTGGAAAACACGCCTACAGCTATGGGCAAGTTAGTTCCTAATACTGAACTTCAAAGTTAGACTGACCTATCTACACAATCACAGTGTTGGACAACGGTAAGCCTTCAGCTCCATGGGCAAAGTCTGTCATTCTAAAGTTTTCAGCATGGAGGAGCAAAAGAGATGTGTTTTCTCTGCAGACAAGCAGATCTCAAAGAGAAAAAAGAGGAAGAAGAGGCTGAGTCACAGATGCCTAGTTCCAGTTTTCCAAATTTCTAGTCAGGAAAAAATTTACTCTGTTCCTTGTAGGGGTGGGAGAAAGGGTAGAGAGTAACCAAGAACTCTAGTGAATTCTCTTTCTCATGCAAACAAGATAGTAGGGGAAAGAAGCTTCTTCTTTTCCATCCATCTCCAAATGTTTGTTCTCTTAGCTCATTGAGCTTAACCATTCATCTCAAGATTAATCATGGGCATGACTGTCTCCTTTACCGGAAGAGCTCAGAAGCCTATCAGGACAGTGCCACTCTGCTCTTCGTTAGAACATTTCCCAGCTCTTTCCCCCAATGCCAAGGTCTCTTCCCTTGTGTATTTTCCTGAGACTGGTGGGAAAGAGCATGGCTATTACCGTGAGAGGCAATTCAGTGAAATAATTCCAAGGCTGCACTGAACTCCAGCTATAAGTTCACTCCTAATTCTATTTTCCATCCTTAATTATGTATAGCTGTGTCCTTCAGAACAGTCTATCAGCAGTTCTGCAAAGAGATTTTACAACAAAGTAAAGATCCTTCTGTAACAAACATTCCAGGAAAAGATTCATGCCCCAAATTTAAATATAACCTGTCTACTATTGTGAATTTCCCAAGGAGAATTTAAAGTTTAAAGATTAAATTCCCTTGTGTGTGTGAGTTAAAGTTAAATGAAACTAAAGTTTGAAATTCATCCTTCCCAGTGTTTGATCTTGCTCACTCTGAAGTAGAGGGTTCTTGATGCCCGGATAACACTGCGCTTCTTTTAACTGCCTGGACTGTGCCTTGCTAGAATGTTGTGGTTCTCTCAGAGTCTCAGGAGTTGAATTAGTTAAACACCAAGTTTCTAGGTACTTCACCATTTAAAGAATATTATTAAAGCACTTAATCAACACCAACAATATTCAACAAAGAAAGCAAAAGTCAACTCCAAGTGTCTTGGAGACAAGACAAAATGATGCTCTTGGACCCCTGCACTTTCCAGAATAGAGGTTGAATAATATTTTGATTTTGGCTTCACCAGAATGCCAGTCCATCTGTGTAGGTACTAGTCTTGATCTGTAAACTTAGAGTTGATTGGGAGGAATTTCCCTCAAGAACTTAAGTTTTTAAAAAATGCATTTTATTGAAATATAATTTATGTACAGTGAAATACACAAAACTAAAGTGACATGGGTCAATGCATTTTTTTTTCAGTGTTCCCTCCTCTCCCCTCCCACCCTTGGTAACCAACAAAGAAAGTTTTCCTCCATATATAAACCTTTCCTTGACCCTCTACAACAATGAACTAATACTATATTTGTCCTTCTGTGATGGACTTATTCCACTCAGCATAAGGTCCTCCAAGTTCATCCATATTATGTGGTGTTTTGCAGACTCTACATTATTCTTTAGGGCTGCATAGCATTCCACTGTGTGTATGTACCATAGTTTGGTCATCCACTCTTCCGCTGACGGGCATGTAGGTTGGTTCCAACTTTTGCTATTGTAGAAGGTGCTGTGATGAACATGAGCGTGCATGTATCTGTTCCTGTCCTGGCTTTCACCTCTCTAGGATATATAACTAGTAAGGGGATTGCTGGGTCAAATGGTATCTCCAGTTCCAGCTTTCTAAGGAATTGCCATATTGCTTTCCACAGTGGTTGTATCACTTCACAGTCCCACCAGCAGTGTATGAGAGTCCCAGTCTCTCCGCATCCCTGCCAGCATTTGTTATTTTCTGTCTTGTTGAACCTTGCCATCAGTGGTGGGGTGAGATGGTATCTCATTGTTGTTTCAATTTCCATCTCTCTGATGGGCAATGATTGTGAGCATCTCTTCATGTATTAGCTGGCCACCTCAATATCCTCCTTGGTGAAGTGTGTATTCATGTCTTCTGCCCATTTTTCAATTGGATTATTAATTCCTTTGGTGTTGAGGCACTGGAGTTTTCTATAAATCTTAGAGATAAGTCCCTTGCTAGATATGTAATTATCGACAAGTATGAATTTGTTTCTGTCATTTTTGTTATGTGCTTTTTCGTGGTGTTGATTTTTTTTGTTCCATATAATTTTCTGTGCTGAGCTCATTTTGTTTGTGAATCATGTTATCACTTCCTTCATTGCTATTGTTTTAGTATTATTTGTGCTGGACCTCTTTTTTATTTTGATGTGAAGGTTATAGTCTTTCTTTGAGGTTACTTTGTAATTTATAGTTTTCTTCCCAAGTTTAGAACAGCCCATTCTACCTTGTAGTTGTTTTGACTTCTCTACCATAGAAGTTCTGTAACTACACAATTTTTTCCTCTTTTTGGTTTGCAGTTGTCCTCATTTATCAATCAATGTCTCTGGTTCCCTGTTTACAATCTTGTAGGTTTATTTACTTTGGATACTTCCATAGCTGGGTTGGTTTCTGGGTTATGTCATCATGTGTGTTAATGGTCAGTTGTTGCTTGCTGTTGTTGCTTCTCTGTCCAAAGGAATCCCTTTAGCATCTCTTGTAAGGTTGGTCTGGTTTTAACAAATTCCCTTAATTTCTGCTTATCTGGAAATGTCCTAATTTCACCATCATATTTGAGGGACAATTTTGCTGGGTACATAATTCTTGGTTGGAAATTTTTCTCTTTCCAGTTTTATATATACAATCCCATTGTCTTCTTGCCTGCATGGTTTCTGTTGAGAAATCCAAGCTTAGTCTTATTGGTTGCCCCTTGTAGGTAACTTTTTTGTTTTTTCTGTGTTGCTTTCAGGATTCTTTCTTTGTCTTTGGTTTTGGTAAGTTTGATGATGATATGTTGTAGTGATTTTCTTTTGGGGTCTATCTTGTGTTGGGTTTGTTGGACTTCTTGAATGGATATGTTCTCATCCTTCATCATACTAGGAAAATTCTCTTCCAACTAATTTTTGACTATTTTCTTTGTGGTTTTATTTGTCTCTTCCTGTTCTGGAATTCTGATTACACATAGGATATTCCTTTTGATGGTATCCCACATGAACCTTTAGGCTTTCTTCATTTTGTTTTGATCTTTTTTCTGATTTATCCCTTTCCAAAGAAGTGTTCAGGTATTTGCCTTCAATCTCATTAATTCTGTCTTCCATTGATTCAATTCTACTTCTTTGCCCATTCAATGTCATGTCTATTTCTGAAAATTTAGTATTCATCTTCTGGATTTCTATGTGTAGATTTTATATCATTTCTAATTTTTCATTTATTTTGTCATTTTGTTCTTGTATTGTCTTTTGAAATTGTTCTAGGGTTTTCTCTGTGTTTTCCTCAATTTTGTTAGTGTTTTCCTTGATCTGTCTCTTGATTCCTTGAAGATACCTAAGTATAATTCTTTTGAATTCCTTATCATAGGGAGATCCAATGCTGCATCTTCCTCAGGGCTGTGTTTTGGATCTGTATCCTGATCCCTTGTTTCTCCTGCTTTATCTTGCTTCTTTATGTGGACTGTGATGCTCTGTTGTCTCTGAGGCACTGTTATGTTTTTGTGTTTATATTTAATTGGTGATTGTATGTTGGAGTGACTTGGCCACGATTTTCATTTTCTTTGCTTTGTTTGTATGTTATCTATGCAAGTAGGGTACTGTGCTGTGCTCCTCTATTCACTAGTTGACAGCACTTAAACACTCACCACCTGTCTCCTTTCCTGTTGTCAGCCTCTTGTATGTCCCTGCCAACCTTGGCAAACAGAGCTTATTCTTAGGTCCCTGGAATCCAAATGAGAATGCTATCACTTTAAAATCCAAAATGGGTGCCACTTGTAAACATTCAAAGTGGCTGTGCCCTCGGTCACTTTAAATATCCAAAATAGCTGCTGCTTGTAAACATTCAAAATGGCTGTGCCCTCTGGACAGTGGAAAGTCAACAGCTCAGGATGTGTCCCTCCTCGATGTTTCCCTTCCTAGTCATAGGCCACCAGCGCAGTTGTCCCTGCAGCCCTTGGTGACCAGGGTTGATCTTTAGGTCAATTCTCAGTTCCCAACACCACTTGGAAATATTCAGACTGTTGGTTCTGTCAGAGTAGCTGACAGTCTGCAGTTCCGACTGTCTCTATACTCACTGTTTTAGTTCAGGTTTTTCCACTAGTTAGTGCCTAATCCACTTGTGTATAGTTCCTTTCAAAGCTCAGGGTTCCAGGATTATCTTCTGTATCTCTATCAATTGGTTTTTCTTTTCTTTGTTGAAGAGGGTCTATGTTGCTTGTCTGACTATTCCTCCTTCTTACCAGAAGTCTCAAGAACTTAATTTTTGCAACATGTTTGCAATATCTGTGGGAAGAATGCAGATATTTCTCCAGGAGTGGCGAATGAGACATTTGCATTCACGTAAAGTTCAGAAATATTTAATGATGGTGACCCCAGTCATGAGATCTGTTGTGCTAGGTCTTCCTTTCCCATTCCACATCTTAAAAACCTCTGAACTTTCATTTCCCCACTGAGCCGTTTCCAGTACCCCCTGCTCCATGGAGTCCAGCCTCCAGTTAATGAAATGGTTTCCATTCTCCTGTGTGCATGTTTCTCAGTTCTTTGCCACAGTGGCTCTTGCTGCTGCCTTTTGTTATCGATTTGCTTAGGCTTGTGAAGGCTTTCTTCTAAGGGAAGTTACCCTTTTATCCCTGGAAAGCATCCTCAGCCAATTCCTGAGCTAAAGCTGCTGCAAATGCTTCTGCAGTTTCTATCATAACTTACATATATTTGTTATGATTAGGCCTGGTGATGAATGACAGAAACTGAAAATAAGCGGGAACGTGGAAACTTACTTAACTTCAATGTGTAGGTCCAGGCTAGGGCTGCCCTTGTGTGCCAGGGATCCAGATTCCTTTGACAGTGTCGCTTCACTGTACACGGCCTTGACCTAACTGCCCCACATGGCACCATCTACATCCTAGGCAATAGGAAGTAGGAAAGGATGAGAAGGAAAGCAACCAGTGCTTGTTTTATTATCTTGAAGATTCAGAAGCTGTCACATGAGGCATCTTCCTACTTATATCTCATTTGCCACAATTCAGGTACCCTGAGCTGTGAGAGGCTGAGACATAAACAGACAGTGCTGGGGTTACGAACATCCAATTTATAGACAACTTGCCCTTTAATGTTTTATAAATTTGCCCTTATTTTGAAACAACTGTACCAGCCCCACCTGCCAGCAAATTCTTCATCATAATCACCTTTACTTGCTGCACTTGCAGCTTTTAAATTGTTGAAAAAGCTTCATTCCTTTTCTTGCACTAAAGTAAAGCTAAATAAAAGCTGTATTCATCTGTTCCGACTTACCTACAAATTCCTCTTAAAGACACAGGACAGGATGTTGTAAGTAATCCTAGAACTGCCTGTACCTTCATCTGGGCCATATGTTGTTGTTGTTGTTATGTGCCGTTGAGTCGGCCCTGACTCATAGCAACCCCTCCTTGGGTTTCTGAGGCAGTATCACTACGGAAGTAGGATTGCCCAACCTTCCTTCTGAGGAGTGGCTGGTGGGTTTGAACCGCCAGCCTTCTGGTTAGCAGTCAAGTGCTTTAGCCACTATGCTACCTCCTATGCTTGGTAGGCCAGCAAAAAAGGGGAAGACCCTCAACAAGATGGATTGACACAGCAGCTGCAATGATAGGCTCAAGCACAGCAAGGATTGTGAGGGTTGTGCAGGACTGGGCAGGGTTTTGTTTCGTTGTACACAAGGTTGCTATGAGTTGGAGCTCCCTCAATGGCACCTAACAATTACTGACGAAAGGGAGAATAGATGTTGGACAACCATACTAGTCATACTGGGACCTGGTGAGGATTGATACCTCTGCTGAGCTCCCCTCTACACACATTTTCCTGCTTTTGATTGGTCCAGGACTCCAGCAGTATTTCTCTCTGCTATTCCTTTTTCTGCTATAATTGGATATACGTGAGTGTATAATTTCCAGTGTACGATTTCCCTTACCATTTTCAGGGAGGAATAGCTGAGTTTGACAGTATACCTTGTTTCAAGTTGATCCCTTTCCTTCCCCAACACATGTAGGCCTAATACTACATGCACTTATCTAAGATTTTGTCCCAGATTTTGTCTAATGGAGCCTGTTATTGTGAGAGACAAGTCACTAGGTCCTGGGTCTGGGGAAATCAAGCACTGTTCAAAAAACATCTTGGCCACCCTCAGCATTCTGAGTGAGGTAATCCTAACCAGCAAGTATTCTCTCATTGGACTAACAGCTAACCCAGATTGGAATCCACTTGCCACTGTCCTGCCCTGCTCTCCTCTATTGATTCATCTCTCTTCACCTTTGCCTTCACTTAGAGTATTAATTCCAACATTTCTCAGGGTACAGGCAACATCTGTGTCCCTATCTGCAATTATAATGACACTTGGAAGCTCATCCAATATCTTCTTAGCTTATTTCCATTGGACTGATCTCACCTTTCAAATTGTTCAGACATTCCACATTTGGTATCGCCATCCCTGTCGTGAAGGAGTGGTTCCTCAGTGGTTCTTATCAACGTGTATCGATAAAGTTCTAAGAGAGTACAATATCAGTCTTCAAAGTTTGCTCATATTTGCTTCAATTCTTGTTAGATTTCTTTAGGTCCAAGTTTCCATTGTATCTTTAAAAAAATCTCCCCAAATCTGCCCATTAAAAAGAATACTCTATGACCTAAGCCCAAGTACATCATCTCTTCCCTGCACCGTCCTTCACTATTTCCTTTTCCCTTTCATATCTATCTGATTGAGCTTCTAAAACCCCAGCATTTTCTCTTACAGGCTTTCTCCTGTTCACCCTTAATTTTATTCTTTTTGTTCATTCATCCATTGCTCCTGTTCTGAGTAAGACTGAAGCACATTTTAGAAAACAGTAGAGACCCTACTCATTTCCTGAACAATTCTGATTTCTAGAGATAGAGCATTCTAGGCACAGGCCTAATTGCCTTCTTACCTTTTGAGTTTTAAACAGTTCAACTTAATTGTCTTTAACTCAACCCAAGAAGGCATCCCCCCCCCCATTATAATAAAGGCTTATTTGCTTTGTTTATTAATAAAATTGTGCCAGCTTTCAGTGGGTTTATGCACAGCTGGAGACCTAGAAATCTAAAGCCATGGCTAGAGTCTATGTAATTTACAAATTTAGTAAACTCAGAACCACATGGCTGGAGGAGCTGACTGGACAGGCCACATGACTCCAAGATTAGCTTTGGAGCATGAACAGCTGAAAACACACTCGTGTGCTCTATAACAAACATACTGCATAAAGAACCTGCCTGAAGGAAATGACGGAATCAGAAAACCACTGTTTTCTAATTAGAAACCCCTAAGGAAATAACAGATCTGTTGTTGTTGTTGTTGTTGTTATATGCCGTCGAGTCGGCCCCGACTCATAGTGACCCCTCCTTGGGTTTCCGAGGCAGTATCACTACGGAAGTAGGATTGCCCAACCTTCCTTCCGAGGAGTGGCTGGTGGGTTTGAACCGCCAGCCTTCTGGTTAGCAGTCAAGTGCCTTAGGCACTATGCTACCAGAGCTCCCAATAACAGATCTAGGCAGCAACAATTAACCAATGGATGCCAAAATCGTTTGATAAAAGATACTGGAGAAATTGTTACTAATACATCAGACAATAGCTGAAGGCACTGATCTACTGACATCTCTAGAACAGGTACAATCAGATATTATTTGCCTGGCGTGATGCAAAAAAACTTTCTTGAACCCAAATTTAATGAAGCTTCTAGATCTAACCATTTTTTGGCAGAAAAAAATGGGTGATAGAGCAACATGTGAAGTGATACCAAGAGGATATAATTAGCCAAATTTAGAAAATGGGAGAAATGACCCAGCAATATTAAAAAGGGGGAGGGTTAATCCTTAAGGACCTTACCAATCAAATGCAATGGGTGGATCCCACTTGGGTCCTGATTTAAAAAACCAACTGCAAACAACATTTTAAAAACTTTTAATTGTGAAGTAATTTTAGACTTACAGAAAAGTTCCAGTAGTACAAAGAACATCCTTATACCCTTTACCTAGATTCTGCAAATGTTAAAAGCTTACATTACTTTATTGCTCTCTCCAGATAGCCATACTAGTCTTTTTCTGAATTGTTTTGAGAATAAATTGCAAAGAAAACACCACTGCCCTTAAATATTTCAGTGTGTAAAAACAAGGTCTTTCTCATACATAATCACAGGACAATTATCAAAATCAGGAAAGTAACATGAATATTGTAAAATTTACCTTATTCAAATTTTGCTAATTATCTCACTAACGTCTTTTATAGCAAAAGAAATGTATTCTTCCAGGTCCACGATTACATGTTCCATTTACTTGTCATATCTCTTTAGTTTTCAGTAATTTGGAATAGTTTTTCAGTCTTTGTTTTTAATGAACCTTGACATTTTAATTATTTTGGACATGGCCCCCCAATGATAGTTTGATTGACATTTCTTCATGCTTGCATTCAGGTTATGAACACCCACAAACGTTAGGGTCTGTCCTCTCCAGTGCATCTTATCAGGAGGCATGATATTTGCCCTATAACCGATAATACTATGATAAGACATTTTTGACATAACTGGGAAATACTGAAAACAGATGATGTTAAGAAGTTATCATTAATTTTGTTAAATGTTGTTTGTGTTTCAGAAAATGGTACTGTTAGAGATATATGCTTAAGTATTTAAAGATAAAATTATACGATGTCTGGAATTTGCTTTCAAATATTCCATCAAAAACGAAGTACTGTGTGTTAGGGGGAAGGCTGATGGAATAAAAAAGGCAGAATGTTGAAACTTTCTGAAGTTGGGTGTTGAGAACATGCGGTTCATTATTCTATTCACTCTACTTTTGTGAATGTTATATATTTCCATAATAAAATGAACCATGTACAGGCCGGGTCGCTATAAAGAGCATACAGTTTCTTCCTCATTAGTGACTAAAAGGTAATCCTGCCTCCATCTTCCTTGCCATTCCAGATCACACTGGGCTTGAAAAGCAAATTCAGCAGCTTGCATTCTAAGGCGTTTTGGTAGATATGTGAGGCTGTTTGGGCAGGCTTTTTTTTTTTAAAAAAACATCTATTTAAGTATTTCCAGCACTTGGCTTAATTCCATGTCACTTTTATTTTTTTTAAAATTTTTATTGTGCTTTGGGTGAAAATTTACAGAGCAAATTCATCTTCCATACAGCAGTTCACATATACTTTGTCTCATGACATTGACTGTAATCTCCCACAATGCAACAGCTCTCCTCCCACTTCCTCCCCACAGCCACCTCTTCCCTGTGGCCTTCCCTCCCATGTACTCCTGGCCCTTGAGCTGTCTCTCTGTGCACACACAGCCCTGCTCGTCTCCCATGATTGTTCTCTCCAAGGAGTGTATCTACCTAATGTAAATGTTTAGCTCATATGCCTGCCTTTTGTTTGGCTGGAAGCCACAGGAGTGGGTTCAATTCCAGACCTGAAGGGCAGCTAATCTCAGGGGTTCCACCAGGCTCTACCAGACCAGCAAATTGGACAGGCTCTTCTTGCCCATTCTCACTCGCAAGGCTCTGGAGTCCCATTTTAGATTCAGGCATTGCAGATTCTAGTCAGGATGCCACCCCTGGGGGGGTGGGGAATCACTGGCCAAGAAAATTCCAAGGGTGAAAACTCTGTAAGAATATAATGCCCTGGACAGGGGATGAAAGAATGTTTTCAAAAAAGACCATTTTTTTTTTTTTTTTGTTATTAAGTAATTTTAAATGATGCAACATTTAGTGAGGATGGGGAGCTTAATCTTTAGCACTACTTGAATTATTGGCATTTAAACAGATAAAAAAACTAAGGGCAAGATTATACTCTACACCAGATTGCTTAAGTGCTTTAGTAATTGAGGCAGGTAGGCTTTTCCTATTATAATGTAAATCATATGGCTCCGAGGATCTGGGTAAACATTCTGTTTTCTGTTTATTTAACTCTAGATTTCTCATGCTAACACACACAATTGGAACACAAATCCATGAAACACCAAGATTTAGGTTAAAATCACATTGAACACCATTCTCCTGTCACCCCAAATACCTCTTCAGTTTAACAGACAGAATTCCCAGTGTGTATCAGTGTAGTGGTGGACTGTGGGACAAAGCTACATTAAGCAAAACAAGTGCCTTCTGTTTAACTAATGTTGACAATAAGACATTCTATGTGAAGAGGTCATGGGCAGAACAGATTCCTGAATCAGACAAAAATGCCTTTATCTAATAGTACCAAAGTTCCGATTAGTGAAATGTTCTTTACCCACTGCTGGGGAGGGGAAGTCAATTGGCTTGATGTCCATTTCTAGGGAGATTTGCAACTTTTAACAACATCAGTGACAATGCCCTAACCAGCTTGTGTTTCTCTTGCAATAGTGTTCAATCTGTGCACTATCAGGGCTTTGACTGTCTCCTCCGTTCTTCCACGGCTCTTCTTCTGGTCACTTCACGTATAGCATAGCAAGTACAATGTAGGAAGAACACTTCTGTCAGATTTTCTGACTCACTGGGTGAAGGTTTGTGGGGAGAGGACAACTACTGGTTGAAAATAGCTTTATAAATAATTGGAACATCATTTATTTGTGATTTCCATGTCCTCATTATCATTGATAATTATGGATCGAATGAAACAAGATCACTGAAAATAATTACACAATAGAACTCTACAGCTACTATACAAAATGCCCTGATTGTATTTTTCTACTTTATTTTCTGAAAACTTTGAAAAAAGTGTATTTCACCAAGGATTAACGCTTTGCTGATGTGCATATCTGCCGCACAGGAGAAAACATTCAAAATTGGTGCTGTAGCACTTTCCTCTAGTTTTTCAAACAATCTTGTAGTAGCAACTGGTTCAAAATGCTGCTTTGTTTTAAAGCATGCAGTCTAGATGTATCTTCACTGATGACAGGAATATTTTCATTTGGTTCCTGGGCTGTTAGGTCACTTTCACTGTCAGACAGTGTACACAGGAGAGTGTCATTTTCATAGGTTGGAAAATAGTACCTGAAACAATCACAGATACATAGAGTAACCAACTAATAAATTATACAGGGATTTCTACGTAGCATTACTATATATTGTCTGTCTGTCCATCCATCTGTCCTTCCGTCTGTCCATTCATCCATCCATCCACCCAGTCTATCTCTGTAATTTTGTTGTAATTTCAACAGCAGTTTGCAATGGCTGTAAAGGAGATGAGGAGCCCTGGTGGCACAGTTGGTTAAGTGCTTGGCTGCTAACTGAAAGGTTGGCAGTTTGAACCCACTAGCCACTCTGTGGGAAACAGATGTGGCAGTCTGCTTTTGTAAAGATTTACCGGCTTGGAAAGTCTATGGAACAGTTCTACTCTGTCCTAGAAGGTTGCCATGAGTTGGAATCAACTTGATGGCAGTGGGCTTTGTATAAAGAGGACAACCTCTGAGCTTCACTTTCACTGGCTGATATCAATCTTACAGAATGAAGTAATGTTACACAGCTACTGCTGACTGGCCATTCAGCCTCTGCTTGGTATCTACTGTGGTGAGACACTCACTGTCCTAAAAGGCAGCCTTCTCTAGTACTGGACAGCTCTTATTAGGAAATATCTCCTTATATGAAGCTAAAACCCACACCACTGTCATTTCTACTTAAAGGTCCTAGTGCGTCCCTCTAGGTTGTTGTTATGTGCCGTTGAGTCGTCTCTGACTCATAGTGACCCCTCCTTGAGTTTCTGAGGCGGTATCACTACGGAAATAGATTGCCCAACCTTCCTTCTGAGGAGTGGCTGGTGGGTTGAACCTCCAACCTTCTGGTTAGGAGTCAAGTGCCTTAGGTACTATGCCACCAGAACTCCTCCCTCTAGGTTAACAAAGTTCAAATGTAATTACTTTTCATGTATAAATCTTTCAAGTTATCTGTTGAAAATGGTTGTTTCCCCTTGTGTTTTGTTTTCCAACCAGTGATCAAAAACGGAAATGTTTGTTGAATTTCAAGTTAGTTATTCTGGTTCCTTGTTTGGACACACTCTGGAGTCAGTTCAGGGTACCCCTGAGGCTTCTGATGTAAGAATGGTAGGAACAGGGTACTGGTTCAACCCAGGGCTGACCTTGGCTCTCACAACTCTAGGATTTTTCTGAAGGAGAAACACTAGACCTTTTGGGCTAGAATTCTAGGACCTGGTTTAACATTCTCTGAGACTAGAGAAACCAATGGGCTACTAAGAAACCCAAAGCCTCTCAGAAGTCCCCTCACCTGAGTTATCCCAGTGAGATGTGACAAACAGTACAGAAGGATTGGACTGGCAAAGGCTACCCTGTAGGCTGACAGTGAGCACCTCATAGGTGCAACTGCTTATTGTTCGTTAAGGTGCCAAGATGTAAACTATATACCTAAAGCCCTAACAGTGTCCATACATTCAACACAGTAATATTATTTCTAGGAATTTATCTAGATTAGATAAATATAAAAAAATGTAGGGATATAGATACTCATTTTTTGTTATTTATGATAACAACAAAAAATAAGAAGCAACATAAATATTTAACAAATTAGGGTATATCCATATAATGCATACATACTTGGTAACCATAAAGAATGATGCAACAGATATTTAATGAATATGGAAAGAAGCTTACAATATTCTGTTAACAAAATGATATACCTACCACACCATCACCCACTGCCATTGAGTCAGTTCTGACTCATAGTGACCCTACAGTAGAACTGCCCTGCAGGGTTTCCAAGACTGTAAATCTATGGAAGAAGACTGGCTCATCTTTCTCCCATGGAGTGGCTGGTGGGTTCGAACCATCAACCTTTTGGTTAGCAGCCAAATGCCTTAACCACTGTACCACCAGAGCTCCTAAGATATACTTAGTGAGATACAGAGACCTATAGACATACTTCTATATCTATCTACATTTATGTCTACCTCTACATGACAAATTCTGAAATAGTCTCATTTGTAAGAGGAGTACTTTAAAAATAAGGTTTTGGAAGCTTTTTACATTTTATAATGAACATGATTTCCTTTAATTTTTTTTTTTAAAGTTTAGACAAATTAAAGGGATAAAATGAGGGTGATAGAGAAAATAAGTATACATCTGGTTGAACAATGCTTACTGCAGTTGATCCCATGTCTGTCTTTCAGGAAGCAGTGAAATGTGTTTTGTTTCCTCCATGTGAGTCCTTAAGTCTGCTCTGGATTTAAACTTCATGTGGCAGCCATAACACCTACACTGGTGAACCTCCCTCCGAATGAAGTTGACCAGTTTCACTTGCTGATAGAAATTTAATCCTGAAAATGACAGTATGCAGAATCATTAGACAACTAGTCAGATCCATTTTTGCATTGCTATATAATTTTTTAAGAGAGCCATTCAGCTTTATTAACCAACGTGAAGAGGCATTCCAACTAATGAGCATAAGGAAAAATAACAGCTAACACTTAGGTAGGGCTTACATGCTAGGCATTGTTGTAATAACTTTCTATGTATCAGTATATTTCCTCCTCACAAAACCCTACCAGGTAGGTAGTAGTACCATAACCCAAAGAGTATCTTAGGAAACTGTGTAAGGAAACATGGCTAGTAAGTGATGGAGCCAGGATTTGATACCAGGCTGTTCTATCCAAAGCCCATGTTCTTAACTACTAAGCTAATGATAAATACCATGCAGATACGGATTGACAAGAGCGGCAAAGGAAAGCAATACACTCCACAATCTAGAAAAGCAGTCACTGAGCTGAGGTGTGGAAACTGAGCTTTGTACCGTCTTGGATCCACTAGCAAGTTAGTACTTTACATGGTAATGCATCTAATGCTTTGATCACAGTAATACTGAGAAAGATACAATAGGGTACACTTACTACAAACGATACTAGGTGCACTGCCAGGCAGTACAGTAGGTGTTTTCCACGCGTTATCCAGCTTCCATGACATTTTTCTAACCTGAGGCCCAAGGTTGCACAGCCACTATGTGCTGGAGGGAGGTGAAATATGAACTCTAGTCTGACTCCAAACTCCAAGCTCTTTCTACTACCCCCTTCTTCTATGTGATAACGTGTGCATTAATGTATATTTTATTTGAAGCACTTATATATGTAGGTAAGAGGAAGAAAACTGTGTGAAATAAAAAATCATATTTGAGAATTACAGTTTGAAATAGTTGAGAATCATTGCTTCAGACAGTTCTGTAAAACTATCTGTACAGAGATACAATGGGACCATGTACTCTCCAGTCAAGACTACAGAACAACAGGTATCATTTACCATATTGTATATAATAGGTACACCATCATGGAAAACAATTTCTGAAGCAAACTCACCAAGTTCTGACTTTATTTTGAGGAGATCAAATTCATGTGCATCCTAAAAAAGGGGAACAAATACCTCCGTGAGCATATGAATTATTCACTCACGCGTGCTGAAGTTACAAGCAGACAGCTGATTCACAGGCACCTGAGCACGTTAGACTCAGGCTGAGCTCACCATCTTCTGCTTCTGAAGTGTCCCATCCTGTTTTCTCCCACATCCAACTGCTTTTTTAAGCACAGAGCAAACAAGTCATGCCAATCAGTTACACATTTTAATTATTCACAGCTTATAGCTGCAGTTTTTACATTTCACTATGTACACATTCTGCAGTTTGACAAAAATTGTCGTCAGACTCTAGGTAAGATGTGGCTCTGCGGTATGGTACATCTGGACTAGAATTATGGATTTCAAAAAGCACCAACTCCAAAAAACCACTGCTATCAAGCCAATTCTGTGTCATAGTGACCCTGCAGGGCAGAGCAGAACTGCCCCATACGGTTTCCAAGGCTATAAATCTTGACAGCAGCAGACTGCCACCACATCTTTCTCCCATGGAGCGGCAGGTGGGTTCGAACTATTGACCTTTCGGTTAGCAGCAGAGTGCTTAATCACTGTGCCCCCAGGGTTCCTTACAGGTCCTTTATTCCAAATGCAGATAGGGATTTTTACTTTTCATTTTATGCTGTCAAATATACGACTTAAATCTGCAAGCTTCTCTTCACTCACGTCTTCCCACAAGTTACACTTCTTTTGATTTTTGCCATGCAGAAACTTTTATTTATTGTTTGTTCCACTGCTGTTCCATGGGGCCAATGCCAGTCTCTTTGTTTAAGTGTTTTAACTTACATGTTCATGGAGGACAAATGCCATCTAATGCACTGTGCACAACATCTAGTGTGGCACCATACCCAGGATAACCAGGAATTCCATATGTTATCACTGACAGTGACTAAGCAGGGGTGAGGAGCCCTGCCACGGAAGCTGCAGAGGGGATCTCTACATTACACTGCCCTGAGATCTGGGCAAGGACACGGAGATTCCTTCCAATTCAAAGATACTGGGAGACTGTGAATTAAGTTTAGGCAGAGGAAAGTGTACATGCGTATAGTGGCACCTTGTTTCAGAGAAAATGACTCTCCTTTCATTAAGGGACAATGTTCATGGGTCTTCTACCATCTTCTGGTCCTTCTTCGACTGAATAAGCAGTAGCTCTGAAGGAGGCTGGAGTGAAGGTGGGTGAAGGGAGAGGCATCTCCACTATTGCAGAGGTGGTGGAAGGGAATGTAAGAATCATATTTTTCTATTACAATCGGCCCTCTTCCTCTATGCAGTGATACAGTGGTGAATCATCAGACATTCTCCTTTCCCACCCACGCTGTCCAGTGATCAGAGGTGTCGAATGTCATCTCTCTCCCATACACTGGGGTGAAAAAGGCTTAGAATGTCTAGCTTCAAGCTTCTTTACAACATAAAATTGGCATCCACACGTTCAAGTACAGACTGTGAATGTACCCCAATTTCTTCCCTCCAATACTTGTACCTGAAGGAGCTGCAAGAGTACATTTGGGTGGTCTTCCACGAACCCCGAGAGGCCTCTGCTTCCATAGGAGCTTTGTAAATGGCAGCCACTTCTCTTCCTTCCTGCTGTCCTTATTCACCAGCACAGGAAGCACTGGAAAAGGACTCGGAGCGTGTTCAGATCTGTGCATAACCATGGGCACACAGGTGCAGATCCCACTTTCAGAGCGAGAACTTTTTCTCTCAAAGGTGAGTCTAAATCAACAGTCTGTGAAATCTCACACAATAGTTCTCCCGGGTCCACACAACTGCACTAACTAATTGCCCAGAGATCTGGTTCTCCTGGCTGAACCTGGCTTGTCTCTTCTGTTTTGCCCATGGCATTTGTGGGAATGGGACCAAGATCGAGAAACAAAAGGTGTCAGTAGATGAGGCTCCAATCAGTGTCAGCTTACCTGTATCAGAGCAAAATAAATTTCAAATGAATATGAGTATCTTACCTCCATGTGGCTATATAATGCCTCAATTGTTTCTGCTTGCTTTTCACAAAACAGGCAGACAGCAGAGACAGGGTGCTCCTCCCAATCAGACCAGTCACTGTGTTCAAAAGGAAACAGAAGACATGGAGGTTCCCTTCATTAAGGGTTACTACACAGTGACTCCTCCTAGGAACCCCTGCCAATTCCTTTCAACTCTGACATTTTTTGTAAAGACTGTCACATCATATTATGAACTTGCTGATACAGCTTTTGAAATTCAAAGCAGCACCATGAAATTAACATAAACAGTGAACAGGTGCTGCTCCATTTTCCTGTATTTGCCTCTCTTGTAAGCAGTTACTCACCACAGAATCAGTGCAATCTCTTTTGGAGACAACTAGGTGTAATTTGCAAAGGAGACATATCAAGGGATGTGACGCTCACTCTCATTAGCTACAACCACCGAGTGCACATGCTGTGAGGTGCGATGCTGGGAGTGTGTTTCTGCATGACAAATGGTGGTGGATTTTAAAAAAGGCAAAGCATGCATCTTTCATGAGGGAAATACAGATCATGTTAAATGGGCCAAGTGATGGAGAATTCCAAAGGCACACAAGATCCCTTTCACCACCTTTCCTTCTCCTTGTATTTATCTTTAGAGATACTGCCAGCTCTTTTCTTTCCTAAATCAGGAAAACTACGAGTAGGGCAAAAAGTTGTAATGACAAGGAACTGCCCATTCAAACTCAAAGAAGGCAGAATTTCTCATGGCAAGTTCAGAAATGACGACTGCCATGACTTTGAAGATTAACCCAACCCAATTCATAACTAAGCTTTCCTATTAGAAAGCAGGGAGTCTTTCCCCTAACCCTGTCCATCCAGGAGGGAGTCACCAGCATACCTGCACCAGGTCATCACATTATTTCTGCATTTAAAGGCCAGAATCCATCCATTAAGCATTCTAACTAGTATGCCCTAATGCGAAAGAATGTTTTTATTCTAGTCTAGAGGACTCACTGCCCGACTCTCCATGCATCAAAGAATGTTGGCAAATGGCAACTCTCCAACTTTGGGCTTTACTTCAATAAAATAATATTAATTCAGAATCCTGGGAGAGAAAAAAGACCAAACAGCTTTGAATGAAAAGAGGATGAATAAAAGGAAATCCTTTCAGGTTGAAAAGAATTCTTCTCAAAGCTTATGATTTCAGGCAAAGAAGCTGCGAATGCTTTAAGTTAGTCATCAATGGGATGACCACTGACAAGGTTAATTCCAATTCGGTTACATTCTCTATTCCAATAATAAGCAACATGGAGTGTTCAAAGATCCTATCACTTCAAGATCTGGGCACCAACGGAGTCAGCAAAGAACTCTGAAATGTACTTTTCTCTGAATTGTACATAATCTATGGGGTTCAATTAATAAATAGCTTAATAGCAAAATACTATTAGTTGGAACGACACATGCTTTAGTGATTATTACTTAAAAATATTTTGAACTCAAGTTTTTGCCACATTATATCAAAGGACATAAATCTCAGAAAAAAACTAGTTTTCTTTCTTTTTATTCTGTCAGGTGACATTCTCCAAAGATAATCTTAAACCAAACTGAAAAAATGTTTTTCTACTCTGGAAAACACTGGAATTAGCAGCAGTAACAAGTCTTACTCTTCCTGATGGTCTAGCAACTCCCGATCATCTTCCAACTGAACTTCTTCCCAAGATTTTCCAAGTTCCTATGTAGGAAGGACAGAGGGATTAGAGAAATGGGGAATAGGGGAGAGAGAGGAAAAAAAAAAAAAAAACCAGACACACAACTCTTAAAAATGAAAACTCCACACTCAAATGGTTTTGAAACAATATAAGTAGGATATACTAGACATTTCATTTCAGTGATAAGGAAGGGTATGTCCTAAATTGCTTTCATAATATGTTTTTCTTTTGGAAAAGCAGCACTGTCCTCTTACGTCCACAGTGGTCTTTCTAAAGGACATCTCCTTGTTTACATAAATGCTCCTATGGCTTCCCATTACACCTTGAACCAAATTCAGAGTCCTCACCATGGCTTATAACAACTCTATGCTCTGTCCCTGGTTCCTTCTGCATCCCTGCTTCCTGCCACTTGTCCCTTGATCAACTTGCTCCAGCCACGACTGGCCTTTTTGCTGTGCCTTGAACATCATGCTCAACGCCCACCTAGGCAATGCTGCACTTAATTGCTTCCTCTGCCAGAAACACTGTTGCCCACACATTTGCACGGCTGAGGCCTCCTGGTCTCAGCTTCCAGGTAACCACCGGTCTTTTCTGACAACTTTGTCCAAAATGACTGTGTTAGACTGCGTTCTCTAGAGAAACAAAAACCAGCAAAGCTTATGTATATATATATATATATATAGAGAGAGAGAGAGAGAGAGAGAGAGAGAGAAATTTATCTTAGGAAAATGGCTCACAAACGCATAGAAGCCAGCAAGTCCAAAGTCCCCGGAGGAAACGTCGGGCTGGAGGCAGCCTTAACTTCCGCAACCGCAGAGGGCCAAGAAATTCAAGGCTGACAGGCAGTACACTTGTTGTTGACTCCGATGAAAGATGAATCCAAGATCTCCAGGCTGAGCGGTGGGCTGCTCACTCACAGAAGGTTGTAGGCAGCACACCAGGGTCCCGATCCACAGAAGAATGTCTCTCTACCTAGGATGTTCCTGGATATCCTGGAAGCAGGCCACACCCCTAGGGAAACTCCCCTTGGGCAGACTGGCCACTCAGAACACAGTCATCTGATCCCATCATGGGAACAACCACACAGAACTGGGGTCCAGCCAAGTTGACACAGCTCCAACTATCACAGTGACGTATTTTTTTCAAGTCATAGCTTATTTCTGTGACATTTTAGTTTTCTTCAAAGCACTGATTACTGCCTGAAATCATTTTATATATCCACTTGTCTTCTCATTTGCTATCTGTCTCTCCCACTAGAATTCAGTCCATGAGGGCCTGTTCCACTTCTAGTGCCTGGTGCACAGTGGGGGCTAGCATTTGTTGAATTGAACTTTAACGAGATAATCTAGATGTTTGAGGCAAATTTTAGACCCTACCTCAAAATGTTTTTGTAAAGTGATCAATGCCTTAGTCACTGTACGTAAAGCCCACAGTACCTGACAATAGTAAGTGCTTGAGTATCTATCTGTCCAAATGGTTTCAGCCTTTGTAGTCAGTGGAGATGTCCCACCCTTTCAGGGCTGTATCTGGCAAGCCTTGTCACAGTTTCAGAAAAACTTTATGGAATGACGGGCAGAAATGACATCCTTTGCCCCAACCATTTCTCTTCTTTCCATTAAGCCATTTCTTCCTCTTTTGCTCCATGTTCTTTCTCTACTCAATCTTCCAACTGTGACACATGCAAAAGCAGATAGCGGTACTAAAAGGGGATGTAGGAACATTACTGGACATTCTTTTCAAGCAGCTAAAATATGGTTACAGTCAAGCTCAACTTATAAGCTCATAAGCTATATATATAGTAAGCTATCCTTGTTCAACATCATCCTTTTGGAAAAAACACAATCATAATTCTTTCTCAATTATGAACATTTTTCTTCTAAATAAAAGTATTCATTTAGCTAAAAACAAAGAACTACTGGTCCCATTATGATTTAAGGGAGAAAAGGAAATCCATCATTCATCAGATTAATGAGAGGTTTAGAAGCTGTCATTATCCATCAGCTAAATGATACATCAACTCAGACATGCAGAGACCTGCCATAGCGTCATCAGAGGGAGTTAATTCGGACTCTATAATGTACTCTGCGCATCGCCATGAGTCATCTGAACCTCATTACAGGAAACCAAGAATGGCCTCAACACTGCAACAGGGTCCTTACTAGAATTTCGGGTGGTGAATGAAATCTTTCAGGTATTAATGTCTTCCTTTTCCTCTCTGGACTTAGACTTAAGGTCATCCTTTTAATTCTGTAAGATACTACTCAAGGGTGGGCCATCTGTGGTATTATCATTCTCAACTATATGGGCAGTATTTGCCAGTAAATGCTTGAGCTGAAAGTGACAAAAAGTATCCTGTATTCCCAAACTTCCAAACTTGAAGCATTATTCCACAACTTCCTCAGCATCAATACAACACGTGAAGATCTATCCCGGCTACACAGCGTTAACCTTTTACCACCCAGGGGAAAATGGAAATTGATGTATTAGGGATCATATAATCATCTCTGTGTTATGAAACGATCAGTTTGCACGTGACGGTGACCAAGATTTTCCCAGAGTGCACTGCTTTGGTTCACTTAAATTCATGGCTTATTACAAGAACTAGACCCAAAGAGAAGAACAACAAAGCACGCAACTCTCTAATTAAGACACTCTGCCTGGTAATGAATCATGTCAGGAAAGCAATGAATACAAGAAAAACAAATTTTGGGAGGCATGTCAGTAAAGACATTCAGAACACCCCCTCAGGCCCCTGCATCAGATGGTTTCTGGTCAATGAGAGGGTGGATAAAACACAGGAGGAAACAGGCTCCCCTGCATCCAGCACTTCCCCACCCACAGTACATGTACACTTAACACATGTGCTTACATTCACACACAAAAAACTGATCAGAAACAGAAAGAAAAGTGCTTTAAAGGTAATGATTTAATGAGCTGTAACAAAACCATGAAAAAATTGCTTCAGAGCCTATTATCATTACAGATGGCTCTGCATAGTTTAAGAAAAAAATTTACATCAAAGAATGATAAAACCACTGCAACAACAGTTTTCCTTAGCCCTGGTGGCACAGTGCTCAAGGGCTCTGCGCTCTGCAGAAGAAAGATGTGTCAGTCTGCTTTTGTAAAGATTACAGTCTTGGAAACCCTGGGGCGGGGGTTTCCTACTCTGTCCTGTGGGGTCACCATGAGTCAGAAGTGACTTGATGGCAATGTTCTTTTGTTTCCTTCCAGTTAGAGAAAGTCAGGGCTTGAAATGTGACCTTAGGAATATGGAGCCAAAGTTTTGATGATAATGTGAGTTTTCCTCTGAGGTAGGCCTATCTAATGTGAAACTGCTGGGAACCTTGTCATCTTCTGAACCCTTTGGTTTGTGAGAAAATAAAGCAAGAGCTTGAAATGGGCAATCTAGACTATGAAAAGGATCTTTAATTTATTTCCAACTAGATTAGGATTTAGATACTGACGTGAGTTAATAAAAATGGAAATTCTCTCACCTACGAAGGCAAAAGGAATCTGTCAATTTGCTGAGCTCAGAGTAGAGCTGAAACCAGCCTCCTTTCTCCATTGGTCTCCCTCCTACTTTTTAGACCGAATAGAGGGCATCTTGCTAGGGGCATTCTTGATGCTTCTTCTATCACCTCTGGTCTGGAGACACCATATGTGCTTGAAGCATAAGTAAGAAACTCTGTGGGTTAATGACTAAATATGGCATTTATCTGCTCCAGAAGAGGTCAAAATGTTAACTTTGTACCCACCACTGTACACCTTGTGGTGCTGAAATGAATGTGATTGCGTGTCTGTTTCCCATACTAAGCTCTAATCTCTTGCAGAGCAGTGACTCAAATCTGCCACTCTGGCTGTAATGTCTTTCCCTCTGTGCCAGAATCTGGTCACTAAAAGGCACTCAAATGTCTGTAGAAAGTATGAAGCCAATGAAATTGGGTCTGAAGAGAAGATGTGAGACACAGACACATCCACAGTAAGCACAATTCTTCCTCTTGCTTACACTCACATCAGCCTTTTCCCTCAGAGGAAGAAACGGTGCATGTTGCTCTAGTCATTGTTTAAGTACAATTTTAGAAGAATTTATTCTTCATGTTAATGATTTCTTCATGTTAAAAATTCTTTATTCGATGGGTCTCTCCTCGCCCAGAGCAAAGAAGAATGAAGAAAACCAAAATTCATGGAAACAATTAGTCCTAGCGACTGGTACACCATCGGATCTGCAGCCTATATGACTATGAGACCAGAAGAACTAGATGGTGCCCGGCTACTACTGTCATGCACTTGGAAGGGGATCTATATAGGAGATCCTTGATAGAGTGGGAGAACAATGTGGAACAAACCTCAAAATCATTTGGAGGAAAAAAAAAAGTGGGGGGGGGGACCAGGTTTGCTGGTCCAATAGAGCCTGGTGGAACCGCTGAGACTATGGCCCCTAGCTGCCTTTCAGGTCTAGAATTGAACCCACATCTGTGGTTTCTAGCCAAACAAAAGACAGGCATATGAGTTGAACATTTACCTCAGGTAGATACACTCCTTGGAGAGAACAATCATGGGAGAAAGAAGGGCTGCTTATGCACAGGGAGATAGTTCAGGGCGCAGGAGTGCATGGAGGGATGGACACAGGGAAGAGGTAACTATGGGGAGGAAGTGGGAGGGGAGCTGTTGCATTGTGGTAAACTGTGGTCAATGACACGAGACAAAGTATATGTGAACTGCTGTACAGAAAGTGAATTTGCTCTGTAAATCGTCACCCAAATCACAATAAAAAAAATTATTTTAGCATCAAAAAATCTTTATTAAGGGGATCCAAAATGAAACTAAAATCATCCTGAGAAACCTTCATTTTTTCTACACACTGTTATTATTTGGGACCATCTTTTATATATTCATTTACATATTATTGAAGGAGCCCTGGCAGTGCCATAGTTAAGTGCTCGTTTGCTAACTGCAAGGTTGGTGATTTGAACCCACCAGCCACTCAGTGGAAGAAAAGACCTGGCAATCTGCATACATAAACAATTTGGCCTAGAAAACCCTGTGGGGCAATTCTGCTGTCCTGTAGGCTTGCTATGAGTCAGATTTGACTCAATGATGCACAGCACAATAACACACATTATTATACTATTATACCACACTCTTCTTTAAGCATTCCTAGACTGCTAGGGCTGCGGTTCAAACCCACCAGCCACTCCTCGGAAGGAAGGTTGGGCAATCCTACTTCCGTAGTGATACTGCCTCGGAAACCCAAGGAGGGGTCGCTATGAGTCGGGGCCGACTCGACGGCAAACAACAACAACAACAACAAGTTTAGGGCATTTATACATCTTTACTTTATTAGTTCCCTCAATCCTTTTCGAAGACGTTTACTTCATTTCTGTGATGCTAAGGCATCATCACACTTCTTCAGTTTTTTTTTTTTAATCACTCTATTATTATTGGCTATTTACCTCAGTAGGAAATCACACAGGGTTAAGAAGCTAATGTGGGTTGTTGTTGTTTTGTGCCGTTGAGTCGGACCCGACTCATAGCGATCCCTCCCTGGGTTTCCGAGGCAGTATCACTATGGAAGTAGATTGCCCAACCTTCCTTCTGAGGAGTGGCTGGTGGGTTTGAACCGCCAGCCTTCTGGTTAGCAGTCAATGCCTTAGGCACTTTGCTACCAGAGCTCCTATGTTGTGGGTCAGAATCCTTAAAGAGCTGATCAAAGTCAGTTTTACTTTGACCTTGGCTCATTTTCTAGTGCATTACAAAAGAGAACAGGCAATGAAGGATGAACACATCAGTATGAATTGAACTTAATTCATACTTAGAAACCTAACCCTAAGCATAAGAAGTAGGTATTACTCAGTTACTCAGTTTAGTAGGTTTACTCAGTTAAACAAACAAACAAACAAAAAATATGAAGGAAACCGATGCACAGGGAAGTTAAGTAACTCACCCTGGCTATGTGACCTTGAGAAATGTACTTAACCTCTCTGTGCCTCAGTCTACTAATCTATAGAATAAGGGTAATGATAATAGCTGTGCCATCGGGATGTAGTTCAGAGTAAGTGATTTATAAGATAAAATTACCTAGAATAATGGTGGGCACAGAGTAAGTACTCAAATAGGTGCTAGGTTTTCTTAAAAATTTCTTCTATCAGTAATACTCTAAAGCAATTTAATTTTCATTTTCTATGTTACTAAAATCTTCACATACTCTTCAAGTACCTGCCTCAAGCCATGATTCTTCTTGTATCAAAACTGGGCACTCCATGGCAGCATCATCCAGTATGCTTGTCTAAGACAGCTGGCCTGAGCAGGTGATTTCAGATTTGACAAGCCACATTACATGATGCCCAGGGAATGAAGTGTCACAGTTTTCTAAAAGTGCCAGCAGAATTTGAGCAAGCAGTCTCTTTGAAGTCTCCTCTCAAAGGTAAATACTCCAGCTATACAATGGTCTGTTAGTCCCATGCTCCTGAATAGCAGTTTAAAAGATCTCCAGCAGGAAGATCTCCTATGACATGACTTTCCATAGCTTTCTGCAGCAGCTGACAATTTCTTGGTGAGTTAACACTGAAGCCCACTCCCTACTGGATTGCATTGGGCCCTGAAGCAGAATTTATTCTAGGAATTAGTGTGATTGAGTGATTTTAACAGAAGATTGAAGGGCTCAAAAGGTGCATTTGCCTTTGCCTTTAGCTGGTGTAAAACACCTGTAGCAACCAAGGCAATCTCTCAGTCAGTCTTCAAACACACACTGAATTTGCTTCTCAAGGGGAATTTTATTTGAACACTATAAGGATTAGAACAGACAAAATGAGACCTATGAGCAGAGATTTCCAACATAGTTCAGGATATGCTTGTTGCTATCCAATAGATAAAATGTCTCATAATATCCAATTAGCCTTCTGTGGCCATTGTGTTTGGGTTTTAATTAATTCAAATTGAGAGAGAAAACAAATTAAAAACCCCAAACAAAACCAATTTTTATTTGCTTAAAAGCCAGTACGAAACAGAACTCCCAACACCACTACAGAGTTACTTAACCCTTCTCTTTACCTGATTCCTATCCCTTCTTATCGTGTGCAAGCGCACCAGGCACTGTCAATCAAAAATCCCCCCTCACATTTCCAAATGCTTCTTCTAGTGACATCTACTTCCAGCTGAGTATCTCTTCTTAATCAAAAGGGAATGTAATCCCTTATGCTGGCAAATGGGACAGAGGTTTTTAGGAAATGTGACATCTTTCAGTGCACCTAGAAACCTTGCCGTGGTAAACCAGTTAGGCCGTCCCACTAGCCAAACAAATAAAAGTCACTTTGTATAGTAAAATGGCTTGGTGTCCTTGAAAATAGGCTGATAAAGATAGATTTTTTTTTTTTTAGATGGGGAAGAGGGTAGAATATTTATTAGGGAGAAAGGAGATGAGTGAAGACACTTTTTTTTTTTTTAATTCTCTACATGGTACCTCATATATCCAGTGTCTAACAAATGTTTTTTAAATAGAATATAACTCTCTGGCCTCAAGTTAACAGATAACACAGTAAATGGGAGTGGGGAAAAGGAGGGTGAATATCCAAGTGCTTTATGTTTGCTCTTTTGGTTAAGATTACTGTGAGTTCTAGAGATATGGCGTTTTTACTATATAGATATATCACAAATCAACAGCAAATCTAATTATGTTTTGTAAAAAGCATTTTAAAGCTCATTACTGCTCAAAAGTACCCTTCAATTACATTTTGACCTTTGTACTAATAGCTTGCTCACATATTAGTTGGCCCTTAGAAAATTTTGTTTGCAATACTGCAACTAATTTAAATTACGAGAGGACGACTTACCAAATAATTGATGACATAAAATCTGTCATATTCTCTGTTCTTAGGATTGATCCTGCGATGTTGTTTTTTTCTCATATGGTCTTTAAGTGTGTTTTTGTCCCTGAAGGTCTTCTCACAGTACAAGCATTGCAAGCTAAAAAAAACAGACACACACTGATAGACTGAACAAGTCACTTAGATGTTGGCTGCAACAGCCCCTTATTATTATTATTTTTATATTTATTAGTTTTAGGTCACATAGAATCATCATATAGGAAGGAGTATTAAAATGTTAACATACTCAATCCCCACTTATCAACATGGTTAGGTTCCAAAGATTAGGTCATTACATGAAACTGGCATTATTTTTGGTTTCACTGTCCCCTACCCTTACTTACCCTTGCTTACTGCCCCTTGGGCACCCCCAGCTTATCTCAGGATGTGTGTTGTGCCATGAGTCCCCCTTCCCCACCATGCCTTCCCTGTCACCACAGAGCCTGTGGGGATGGGAATGGTGGTGGGGATGGGAATGGTGGTGGGGATGGGAATGGTGGTGGGGATCCTGCTTGTCCCCGCCCTCCACCGCCCACTGCCTGTCCTGCTCAGTGATCCTGCTCATACGCCATCTTCCCTGGCTCCTTTTCCTTTTTTCCCTTTTCTGCCTCCTCCCACTGACCTTTCTGGTTCTTGCCTGGCCTTCCTCTGACCTCATGTCATCCCACTGTTGTCTCGTGTCCTGCTGGACTGACATGTCACAGACAACTGGGAGAATGTATCCTGTGGCTGGTTGGCCACCATCCCTCATGTGGCCTGGTTATCACCAGGGCTACCTGTATATTATTCAAGATGGACCATGGAAGGTACCCTGGGCCCAGCTGTGACCCCATGTGAGGCCTGGACTGTTAGAGGTGCTACTTGAGAATGTTTTCAGAGTTGTCGTAAATGTGAAATGCTGGATGAGATAGTCGGTGAGTGAGGAGTGGGCATATAATCACTCATTGAAGTAGAACATCAATCTGGAGCGTCCTTGTCACTGGCTCTTCTCATTATTCATTTGCTTTGTGGTCTGTCATGATGTGGTTACTGGTAGTTGGTTAAGTCAGTCAACTTGGCTTGTGAGTTAAAACTGACAAAGACAGCTAATATCCAAAAACGGTTTTGTGCTTTACCAGTTAATTACCTTTCTAAAAATGTAAATGTAGGTATGTTCTTTAGCCAGTATACATGCAATATGCTGTATCTCACATAAAGTTGAATAATATGTAACAATTTGACAACATACTTATTTCTTTCTAGATGTAGAAAAACTACAGTGAAAAGGAAAGGGATCCAAAATCAACAACACTGGTTTCTGGGGGGATACTAGTAAGGCGGGACATCTTACACAGCAAGATTCAGATGAATTAATAATGCTCTATTTCTTGGACGGCTAATACAACATACTTTGTATGGTATGTAAGTTTTTTGGTATACTTGATATATTCTATTTGAAAAATTTAGAAACAGTAAAAGCAATAAGATCTAACAAAATAAGAACTGTCACACAAAATGTGAACTTCTCCAACCCAACAAATGAGTAGCTTTGACTTTTCTAATTACTTCTGAGTGTTTTAGAAAAAATCCACATTAGAGTCCAAGATTAAAATAGTCCAAACTGTGTTTCATAAAACGGCACCTACTTGTCAAGCTTTTTCTGTAAGGTACAGAGAAATTCATTGCAGTTTACAATGTTGTCTGGCAATCCAATGTTGAAAGCATGTTCTCTGGCCATGTGGTTCAAAAGTACAGATCTGGGAAAACATTTGAGCAATCAGCATTATTTTTAAATCATTTAAGAACAAATCAGGCTAGGAATAGCATTCGTCTAATGGTATTATACAACGTTAGTGTTGCTATCAGATACAAAGGATAAATACTGGGTGACCATGCTTATATGAAAAGACTTAGAATAGGCAAACACATAGAGTCAAAAGTCTATTAGTGGCTACCAGCAGCTGGAAAGAGGGGGAAATGGGGATTGATTACTTAAGAGGTACTGAGATTCTCTGCAGAGAGACAAAAAACATTTGGAAATGGATAGTGGTGATGGTTGCAGTAATGCAGTAAATGCAATCAGTGCTACTGAACTGCACTTAAAATGGGTACAACGCCAAGTCTTTTGTTACATATATTTGACCAGGCATACATACACAAAAGCCCCATAATATTACTTTGGGAGCCTTTAAAATTTATTCTCCTATTCGGCCTAGAGCAACTACAGCCTATCTTTGAAGTTATCTATCCATCTATCAAAAATAAAGTCTGGCTGACATTCAAAAGGGTTCTGAGATAATTTATATAACTAATAGTTATAGATGTTCTGATGAGCTTTCAAATGGAAAACAGTATTTAAAGAAATGTAAAAGACCAACCTGTTACCAAAGCATTCCATACTGCAAAACATGCAAACACCACAAAAATTGGTATCATTTCTCTCTTGCTGTTGTTGTTCCAGAATTTCTTTCTGTAAAGCAGAAACAGACTTTACATATCATCCTTAACATCCTTAATTTCATTAGATAGCTAATGAAAAATGTCATGGTCTGGACAGGAGGAAACTGGGGTGGAAATACAGAGAGTGTATGAAAGCTGACACCATTTCACATTCCTCTCTTCATGGTATCCCCGCATCAAAACTCCACGTCTGTACTGACAAATGCCTACAGACCACTCCACAGACACATAGGAAACTCAAAGTCCACAGGATCTCCCCACCCCTCTCTATCCTTCTTTCAGACCTTCCCGTGGTCTTTTGTCAGTGGTCTTCCATGACCCTCTTCCAACAACATAAATGTAGTGTTTCGGATCTCAGACTCGCTCTTTTCCCTACTTCTCAGTTTAGTTTGTAATCAAGTTCTGATCATTTTTCATTTAAATTACCTTTCAAATGACTTTTTTCTTCTATCATTTCCAAAGCAGGCTAACCAAAGGCACAGAGGTTGGTGAAACACCTGGTCCTTCTGAGGGAGCTGTAAGCAGTTTGGTATAGTTGGAGTCTGAGCTCGCCATGTGTGTGCAGTGAGAATGTGCAGTTAGTAGACGCTTTCTGGTCTGCAGGCTCTTAGCCTCTCCACTGTAGGTCCACAGTGCACCACTTGTGTCAAAGTCAGTGCTATTTTCATTTTACTACATTTTCCTTTTCTTCTCTCAGAAGGTAGCCATTGTAGCATATGCAGATTAACAGCATATAATGAAGACCTTTCTATTTAGTGAACAAGAAAGTACAGAAGGGATAGAGGCTAGAGACGTAGGCAGTGTTAACGTCTTTCTTACAGAATACCCACACAAAAGCTTCACTGAGAAGAGTCTCATACCATCTTTTCCTTCTAACATACAGATGAGCCTCTCAGAATTTGGGGATGTCAGACACAGTGAAAGAGCAGGACAGATAATATATGCAAACACAATTATGTCTTATTCCTGACGTAATCAGATAATGAATATTCTGGATAAGAAGATTTTCTGGATCATAGAAACTTCAACTTGTCATTTAAAAGGTTAATCGTTTTACAGAAGATGGTTCCCAAGACATTTCTCATGTCTCTCTGCCTTTCAAATTCAAGATATATTTTAGCCTGTTCTGTATGATGTGGGGTCCTTGCTATGAACAAATATTATGATTCTGTATTATAATACAAATACATTTTACCTTCAGGATCTCCTTGCCCTACAAATGACGCAAAGCTGTCATGTTCCTCTGGTTTGATTTTCTTCTCTCTTTTATGGCCACCTGTGTTTATTCTCCTTTTACTCACTGAAGCTTTTCATCACTATTAGTGATCTACTTCTGTACCCACCAACTGGCTCCCCCATCTACACCTCCTTTCCATCTGCTAGCCTCTGTTCAGGCCTCCTGTTCTTCCCCTTAACCTAGAACAAGACTACAGACATTCCCAAAACCCAGCCAAGGAAAAAGAGATAATCAGATTCTATGAATTCAATTAGGTTAGGGATGTTTGGTACCTATCACCTTTCTGGATGGGCTTTTGGCTGTTCTCTGCATCTGGTGGGCTCTGTCTCTTATTTCTGGGTTCTCTGGGCTTTGCACCTACTGTTACCAGGCATCTGATGGACACATCTGTAGGAAAGACTTCCCCCTGTTGCATACATATATTTTAAAAGTATGTTTATTTGATACATGCCCAGAGTGATGAAAAACAACATCTGAGTAAATGGACCTTTAAAAAATTAGTCTATGAATGTGTAATGGCTGGATCTGGAAGTAAAAGAAATAGAACAGGTCTTCAACAAAGCCGTAAGGAGCACTGAACGGGCTCCCTGTTCTCTACTAAACACGGCATTCTCATTGCGCTGTACCTGGCTCAAACCTATGTTTCTAAATAGAACAGTCCCTCAACAAAGCCGTAAGCAGCACTGAACGGGCTCCCTGTTCTTTACCGAACACGGCATTCTCATTGTGC
The DNA here is from genome assembly GCF_000298275.1 of Orycteropus afer afer. Classification (NCBI taxonomy): domain Eukaryota; kingdom Metazoa; phylum Chordata; class Mammalia; order Tubulidentata; family Orycteropodidae; genus Orycteropus; species Orycteropus afer. Next base: position 5,813,566 of record NW_006921594.1, read on the forward strand.
TGTACCTGGCTCAAACCTACGTTTCTAAACACTCTTCTCTCATATTGCTTTCCCATAGAAACCCTACGTTATCGGGAAAAGAAGGAACATGTAATAATGGACTGGGGCTCAGGACATCTGCATTCCTAGCCTGTTGTTATGACTAACTCTTAGGCTTTCAGGAAACCTCTAGGACTTAGTTTTTTTTTTTTTTTTTTTTTTAAATGAAGGGGATGAATCAGGTGACCACCAAAATGCCTTAGAAACACTCTGCAAATCATAAACATGTCTGTCCTAGAAGACTTTTGTGCTACAAGTAACACCTACTTTTGGGAGTTTGTAGCATTCAATTGCCACCTACACTGCTTAGTATTTGGGAAAACTGTGTTCCAACCAATTCTACTAATAGAAAATGGCCTCCTTAATGCCATATGTACACAATTTCTTTTAGCAGACTCTCAATAAATAAACAAGAAAAATGTGAATACCCTAGTTTGCAAGAACATACACAGTACAAATCTGAATGCTCTCCTGGGGGTAAAAAAAAAGGCCTTCTAAAGGAGAGGTTTATAAAATGCTTGAATATCCTTGACACATGGTTGACATTTAATATATGGTTTATATTTCATATACTTATATTTATAAATACTTAGATTTCAGTATTGGATAACTGCTAGGAAAACCCTGGCAATGTTATTATTTTTACGTAATTAAAGTAGAATGTATCCTACTGGATTATAAACTTGCTGAGGGCAGAACTACTGTATTCACCTTTGCATTGCCACTGTGCCTCACAGAAAGGGTATGTAATAAACATTGAACAGAACTGCTGCACTTTTCATCATCCCCAACTCCTCAAATTCCCACAGCGGTGAGAAGGAGGCTACACAGAAGAGAAACTACATCATCGCTATGCCCCGACACCCTTATTCCCAAGGTGGTCAGCTTGCTATAACCTGAGCAAACTAAATGGGCCTTCACAATTTCTGTTGCTTTCTTCTTCTGTAGCTCCCATTTGTAGGGTAAGAAAAACAAACAAAAGAACAAACAACCCCCCAAAAAAAACCAAAAACTAAACTGGTTGCCGTTGAGTTGATTGTGACTCACGGTGACGCCACGAATGCAGAACACAACGGTGCTCCGCAGGGCGTTCGGGGCTGTGGCCTCAGAAGCCGACTGCCACGGCTGTCCTCCGAGTGCCTCTGGGGGGCTCCGAGCAATCCACTATTCAGTTACTAGTCAAGGGCCTAACTGTACCCAGGGAGTCCCAGGGTAAAATAGAAAGTCTTCAAATTATTTCTTTTAAAAGAAAGTATATTGACAACTGCTAACAGCCCATCAGTGGAGCCAGCTGGGCAATCATGAAAAATATATTTTTCTTTTCTTTTCTCTCTTTCTTCTTCCTCCTCCCTTGCTAAATTTCTACCTTCCCTCATAAATCTGGTAGGATTACTTATAGCATATGTTTGAAGTCAGTTACGAACAACAACAACAAAATAACTGTTATGAGGAGACAATCCGTAGATGACACCACAAAGACAAAAGCACAAATCAAAAGCCCATCAGCTTTGTGGTTTTATTAACTAAACAATCTCATGCTGGGCAGATATACTAGATTTTATTCATGGATTTATAGATGAGAGGGATGACGAGAATGCTGCAGATGTTATATGTTTGTACTTCTCAAAGCAGCTGATGAAACCAGACAGAATTTTCATTGCAAAATAGGCTTTAGATAAAAACCACAGTGGTAAGAATGTAAGACGGCTTATGCACCAGGCAAAGAGTGGTAATAACAAGCTCTATGTTTGTATAATTGGTATAAAATGTCAAGTATGGTTTTTTAGGGAATTCTAAAAAGCAAAGGGGTCAGGGCATAGTCTTTCATCTTTATTCATAAGCTGAAGGCAGAGGCAACATTAATGAAACTGCAAAAATAGCAGATGGCAATCAACAAAGTCATAGGGGACTGACTCTTCTGAGGAGTGGCTCGTGGGGTTGAACCTCCAGCATTCTGGTTAGCAGTCAAACGCCTCAGGCACTATGGCTGCAGAGCTCCTGACACTCAGGCAGCAAATGAAAATGTGAATTTGGTTGAAAATTATAAATATTAGCCAATTTAGCAAAGACAATACAGAAAGTGTCGATTAAGGTAACAATATGTGCACAGGAGAGCTAAAAACTAATATACAGAATGACAATTCCAATAGAAATGTCTTCGGTTAACATAAGGAAGTAAAACTAAGGCCCTTTGTATTAACTATACAAAAAAAAGTGTTTGTAAACTTCTCAGACGGTTATATGAAGTTTCTGTTGAAAACTTTCAAAACATATGATGCCTGCAGTTCACCTTGGGAAGTGCAAC
>NW_006921594.1:5816009-5819513 GCF_000298275.1 Orycteropus afer afer
AAAAAAAAAAAACCTCACTGCCTTCGAGTCGATCCTGACTCACTGACTCATAGCGACCCCTCCTTGGGTTTCTGAGGCGGTGTCTCTATGGAAGTAGATTGCCCAGTTTTCCTTCCAAGGAGTGGCTGGTGGGTTTGAACTGCCAGCCTTCTGGTTAGCGGTCAAATGTCTTAGGCACTACGCCACCACAGAAAACATTTCATGGATATTGACATGCAACAGCTTAGGACAGAGTTTCTTGGCTGAGTGGAGGGACAGGTGAGCGGGGGTGAGTGGCTACGAGAGGAAGCAGCCACTCCCGTGGTCCCTTCCCCTCCTGGCCCAAAGACAGCAGCACTGAGGAACCTGCTAGGAGTTCTCAGTCTACGGGCCCAGCAGTGCTCCTCCAACAAGGAACACAACCAATCTCCCTTCTAACATTAAAGGAGCAGCCCAAGGGCCCCAAAGGAAAGCAGCAGAATCTTCTGTTTCTCTTGCTTTCTCTTTCCAGAAACATGGATTATCTCTGAGGCAACTGGGATTATTTTATTTACACATTCACCTTATGCTCAATAAGTGTTTTAGGATGCTTTATAATAACACAGCACAAAACTGAAGGTGGGCCCCAAATGTGGCTCTCTTAGAAAGGGGAACAGATCAGATAGGTGGCTCATAAAAGCACATTATGTCATGGAATGGATAATACGCTTAAAATAAATAGACCAAAATATTGACCCTCAAAAACAAGCTGACCCTTATCACCAAAGCACATGCCAAACCTGAGTGAAAGCAGTGCTGGGAGGCGGGGTGGGGGTGGGGTGGTAAGGGCTGAAGCGATGCAATACAGGCACCTGCTTCCTCCTAATGAAGGTTGAGAGTTTAAGTCTATCTAGAAAAACGGTGAACATCCTCAAACCATCTTCCCTAACCATGGTTTTTGAAAATAGTGGATGTGAATAATCTTTACTTTGTACTTTTTTTTTACTTTGTTAATTGGATACAGAACCACGGACCTTAGAGAGCAGTCAGGAAGCATTTGGGCTGGTGTTCTCTTACATCAACTAGAGCTCACAGAAGTCGAGGAAGTCATTTAATTCTTATGTAAAAATGACTGACGAGAAGAGCTGCACACTCGTCAGAAGAATTCCCTAAAAAACCATTTCTAATTCCAATTCTCCAACATCAACTATTGCGTAACTAAAGCCTCCAAAGTTGTATTTAACGTATCATGGTCCTAATTTTTTTTTTTTTAACATGGATTGAATTTTAAGTAAGGTCTAACCAGACGCCTCCAGAGAGCACCTAGCAATGAGTGACATAATTTGCTGGCATGTCTTGCAAAGACAAACATCTGGTAAAATGTATATCAAAGTCACGAAATGCAGCAATTTATTGATAGGGTTATCACTGATAAATCAGTTAAAAGGCCAACATCAAGTATCAAACAATAATAACAGTCTTAAAATTTATTTATGACAGTTAGTTAGTAGGGTCAATTGTGTCTTCAAGGCATCACTTGCTTAGGAGACAAATGTGTGTGTGTGTGTCTTTTTGAACTCTATGAAAGAGGAAAAAGCATCTACCTTAATCAAAAATGGCACTTATTTACTAATATACTAATGAAAATAAAGTGTGTGTGTGGGGAAATTCCAACTCTACTTAGGATGCAGAAAGCCATAAGAGAACATCCTTACATGAGAAAATGCTGGATAGTCAAAAAAGTCATAACTTATTTTGAGCCCAAACAGCTGAAGTCATAAGGCAACCAGATGAACTAAATTCCAAAGGGTGATAAGCCTCTCCGAGGAGAGACAGAGAGAGACTAGTGAACTATTCACCTTTGGCAGAGTATGGGAGGAAAACTCAAAGAAGAAGAAAATGCTAAAATTTCAAAGAATCCTTAAAGGCTAAATCCCTGGGAGCCCCAGACACAAAGGCATCTCTCCTCCCTCCTCAGCTCTTGTCCACAGGTCTCCGCTGAATGCTCAGGAGAAAGATGGGGATAGGGCAAGGACATGAACAAGGACCCTTTGGTGAACAGGCACAGAATATTGCTTGCTTCTTTGGCCCATTCACTTATCCAAAGTAAAAGCTGTATGCTGCTGCTACTGCTGCTGAGAGACGGGCAGGAATGCTGAGAAATAAAATAATATTCATTAGCTTTTTCTCCAGAAGGTACCACAGCATGCAAAAGTGTTCTGTGGTGGAAGAGCGCAACATAAAGCCAGTCTGCTGTTAGATGGGCCTGAGAGACTCGACCTGGCAGTTTGTCAAGCAAGCCAGTAATGTACTTTTCTGAGAACATCCAAGAAACGTAGGCATGTATTACGTTGCTGAAAGGACTGAAATGTAAAAAGTTAAATTAACTATTTGAAAATTGTGGAAATGAAAAGATGCAGCCTATCTAGACACAACGTGATGGAATGATGGTTAGAAAAGACAGGCAGAGTGTGCAGGCGTGCAGCAGCAGGCCTCACAGTCCGACCCGTGCCTTGGTTACTGCGCTTCCCTGAGGCCCAGGGACAGTCAAGGTCCAGAGTGCTTGTACTCTATGCTTACATGCTGGTACTATAGAAAATCTTCTCAAGGAAAGAGGTGAAAAACATGAACGTTCAAGAATCTTAGACAAGGAAAAACCATGAAGAGGAGTCAATTCTGGAACAGTTTAGAATTTAGAATTTTCTTGTTTTTAGCCATTAACACCAGACGTTTAAAAAGAAAAGTAAGTAACAAAAATGAAAATGTTCATTAATCAAATGCAGAGAAAAGTCTGTGTTATCGATACAAGAATGGGTTACAAAGTACTAGTTTTCTTTTGAAATGACTTGTTCACAATACCAGAACCCAGCCTGCACCCCAAATGGCAAAGCCCTAATACAGATGGAATGCTGATAAGCCTTTTCTCTTAATTTAAGAGTAGTAATGTCAGAAGCCTGTTAGTACCAGGCCTGAAGATTCTGGGACAGGCATTCCTTTGAGGAGCTGACATCAGGGCATGGAGTGCGATTTATCAGCCATCATTGTGATAAAATAGAAAGGGATCAAAGATGTTTCTTTGTTAACAACTTCTCTTTCTTCCTGTCACCTCTGGAAGGAGCAAATGAATTTAAAACAATTCAGCTAGAAGAAAAGGTTTTCTGTTTGTTTATTTTTGGTGAAAACAGATGACTGGAATATTCCAATTGGCTAAAACAAATGCTGTTATTTAGCAAAAGTTTCCCAAATACTAACTGAAGATTTAGTTTACACTGGGCAGTGAAATCTATGATTTCTTTTTCATCATAATCTAGATATCACAATAGGTTTGAATCTTTCCCATCCACTGAATTTCTAACAAATTAACCAGTCAATGTGAGTTTTGAGGTCTGCTTTAGCTGGTAGCTAAAATTACTTGTTCCTAAATTACTTCGGTTAATCATTCCAATCACTCTGAATGTCTTTTCTAAAAGCATTTCCAAACCGCTCATCTGCCTGCAGTGACATTCTAGAGACTCACTGCAGACATCACCTTCTCCAGAAACTTCC
>NW_006921594.1:5820823-5821538 GCF_000298275.1 Orycteropus afer afer
ACCCCTCCTTGGGTTTCTAAGGCAGTATCACTACGGAAGTAGATTGCCCAACCTTCCTACCGAGGAGTGGTTGGTGGGTTTGAACTGCCAGCCTTCTGGTTAGCAGTCAAGTGCCTTAGGCACTATGCTACCAGAGCTCCCCTAGGCCACCAGATTTGGGTGAAGGAAAGGGCAATGTACCAAAAGCAAGTGATCGACACAGTGGCACTGAGGAAGGGGAAGGCACAGAGAGGTACACAAGAGGTACAGACAACAAAGATAAACCCTTTTACATGTACCATACTGAGTTGTCAGTGATAACAACATTAATGCATGGGTAAATAGATGGGTACACAGGCTGAATGATCAAGTATGTTCAGGCAAAGGGCATATACCCATGATCATATATAAGGTTGGCAGATGGTATTTCTACATATGTATTTGTAGGTGCTGTAAGAATGTCCAAATATATAATAGGGTTAACAAGAGGCAAAGTAATGATAATTAACTGGCCACAGCCACCCACCCTGAGGGAGTGAATAGTTGAACCTATGGGCTTGGGACCATGGTTGTAAAGGACATCAAGCTCAACTACCAAAACATACCACACAAAAAACACTTCTACATCCCACTTTGGTAAGTAGTGACTGGGGTCTTAAAAGCTTATAAGCAGCCATCTAGCTGCAACAATGGGTCTCTTATCATCTAGAGCAAAGAATCATGTAGAAAACCAAAG
>NW_006921594.1:5821843-5842271 GCF_000298275.1 Orycteropus afer afer
CTATGCTTCTAGTTACCTTCAAGTCTGGAATTGAATTCACTCCTGTGGCTTTCAGCCAAAGAGTGGACAGGCATATAGGGTAAACATATATATCTGGTAGATAGACGCCTTAGAGTGATCAATGGTGAAAGAACAGAGGGTAGTGTTTTCCCAGAGAAACAGCTTAGGGGAAAGGAATGCGTAGGAAAGAAGGACTCAGGGAAGAGGTAACTACAGGGAGGAAGTGAGAAGAGGGCTGTTACACTGTGAGGAATTGCAGTCAATGTCATGAAACAAAATGTGTATGAATTTGCTCTGTAAACTTTCACCCAAATCACAATAATTTTTTTTCTCTAAGTTACAAATGCTGGGGTGCATTAGATTTGCCAGAATCTAATGACATGAGGGTCTAAATTTATGTGAGCAATCAACTCAGTGTACTTATACAGTATACTGGAATAAAACACATTTCTACATGCAGAGTTAGGTCAGTCTACCGAAACAAGGAGTATTAACAGTACAATACAGTTTCTTAAAAACATAAAATAAAATCCAACTTTCTCAGCATTTTACAAAAGAGATGATGGAAAGTTAACTATGTGCAACATCAAGGATCTTAAGGAATAAAAAATGTGAAGAGACCATGTCAGTGACTAAAGAAAGACAGCAAAGTAAAAAAGCCAGAGAGAAATGTCTTAACTGGATGATACACTCACCCCAATTTATGATTTGATCTGACTAATATCTCACCTTCTTGAAAGACAACAGTACCTCCTACCCTTTCTGACACTGCAGTGAGGAAGGCAACAACCATCTGTTTGCTACAGAGGGGGAGAAACTGTATTTCCCCTTCCTCTGAGTCTCACTGAGGCACTTTTGAAGAGTAGGGAAGTGACAGTGTAGGCAGAACATCTAAAAAAAATAGAACCAGAAAAGAAAAACTTCCAGGACTTTAACCATTCACACGGAATAGATCATCCTAACGGAAAGAAAGGTAGAAGTACAGAACAAAAAGAAACCGTAAGAACTGAACAGAGGAGAAACAAGAAAAGCCAAATTCTTACTTGTGTTAAAGCAAAGATACAACAGAATTTTGCTTAGGCAGGAAGAGAAGGACTTTTAGAAATGGAGTGGGTGGCTCAGCAGATTGCAACAGAACCATCTTTTACAAGAAGAAAGAGCTGGCGAGGTTCAGTACAGGATTGCCTGCCTGAGAAAGTATTTTCCTGGATAAACTCAAGGTCAGGTAGAGCCCTGTATTTCTCTAAACATAGAGGAAACTCTGAAAACAATCTACCCTCAAGTTTTGAGAGAAAATATAAGCCCCAAAGGAATAAGAAATTACTACTATTTAGAATAATCAGTAGGAAATCAGATTTTCTCAAAAAAAAAAAAAAAATCTTAGCAATAGAAATTAAACATTCTTATTTATTTAGTATTTATATCCAGATTCTTTTATTTTATTAATTTTAACAAATGTCAATTTAGAAAATGTCATGTTGGCGTAGAGGAGGAAGATCAAATTTGATAAAAGATCTTGGAATATTGGAAACAGAATGATGCTACGGGTTGGAAAATAAGAGTTTGAGTTGCTTCCTTTATCTCTCTAATATCTTTGACCTTGTTTTTCCATATAAAAGAAAATAATATTGCCTTACTGATCACATAGACCCATTGTAAAAAACAAAACAAACAAACAAACAAAAAACCAAAAAAAGCCACCCTGTAAATTATAGACACTCTAAATTCTTATTGAGGAAATTCAAAGGGCAAACTTTAAAATTAAATTAGGATTGCTTCAGACTAGGTTTACATTTGCTTACTGAATGAAAACTTTAATTAATCTAAAGGTTAAAATCGTTCACTGGTTAACTTGGTCTCTGTTACAATGTTAATAACAATGTTACTGTCAGTGGGAAACAATATCTTTATATTTGGGAAATAGTTATTCTAGACATGATACTGGAACTTGTACTATAAGCCAGGGTTCATAAAAGAACATTATAAATGTAAACTGATTTTTACTTTGAGGTGACTGATATAAATTAACTTGGTCCTTTATGAAGAAAATAAATTTTCTATAAAGAAAATCATCATGATGAAGAAAAATCTTGGTGGAAGACACGTACATTCATTTTGTTGTTGTTTTATTGTGGGGGGAAGATGGGGTATATGGATTATTACTAAAAAAAAAACCACTGTTTCTCTCTAGAGGATCAAACTGCTATATATGCTAACACTTTCATAAAATATTTATTGTTGTCATGAATGACTTTAAACTGACATTTATAATAGTGATTAGTTTCCAAATCTACATGGAAAGAAGCCAGAAGTCATCACTTACCATCTTATAACAACAAAAAATGCAGAACAAGCTGAAAATCAACAGCCCTTCTTAGATCCATCAGAAAATTAGGCCACAGGGCAAACCACTACTCTGAAAACTGGAGAGAGAGGGAAACAGAGACTTACAGCCAGCAACTGGCAGGAAAACTTAAAGGGTAACTGACTAATTGCTGGAGTCTGAGTGTGGAGTAGCTGGAGAGTTCAAATGTCCTGGGGAGTTTTACCTCTGGAGTTCCACCAGGTTCTCAGAGTGAACATTGGAGAAAAGTGCCCTTGTGGAGAAAGGGAAAGTAATCATTTTGAAATACGTCCAGAGCACTTTGGCTGTTTATTTTGTTTCCTTAACAAAGGTTGGCTATCATGGAAACCTGTTTTATCAGAGCCTAACCAACTTAGGTAAGGAGCTCTGGTGGTGCAGTGGTTCAGGCATTTGGCTACTAACCAGAAGTTCAGCAGTTCAAACCGACCAGCTCCTTTGTGGAATAAAGAATGGCCAGTCTGCTTCTGCAAAGATTTACAACCTCAGAAACCCAATGGGGGTAACTATGAGTTGGAATCAACTGGATGGCAATGAGTTTGGTTTTGGTTTTAACCAACTTTGGTGAAGGGAAATATCCAACTCCAGCCTTCTCTAGCCTTCCTCTCTCATCTAAGGGTTGGGGGACATGCTGAGAAACGAATGTAAAGCCAGGGGTACTGGCTCACTGAAAGACTGAGCCTAATCAGAGGTCTAGGGAATCTTCCCCCTCCTCCCAAATCTTATCACATCAGTAGATGTCCTGTATAATTAAAAACAAAACAAAACAAAACAAAACAAAAAACCCCTGAAAACTAAATCCATTGGCACTGAGTTGATTCCAACTCATAGTGACTCCCATTGGGTTTCCAGAACTGTAATCTTTACAGAAGCAGACCGCCACATCTTTCTACCCCAGAGCAGCTGGTGGGTCTGAAGTGGTGAGGTGGACAACATGCAAGATAGATGAGTAATGTAAGAATCAAGGAAATGCTAGAAATGAAAAAACACTGTAACAGAAATGAAGAATGCCTTTGATGGGCTTGTCAGTACACTTGACTTGCACCAAGAATGAATCAGTGAGCTTGAAGATCTATCAACAGATTCTCCCCAAGCTAAAAAGCAAAGGGAAAAACAAAACAAAACAAAAAGCCAACAACCCAAAACAGAGTATCTATGAACTGCTACAAATGACTTAGGTATGGGGTAAGGAAATGGAATAAGTTAACAGTTACTGATGATTCTAGAAATTTCCAGACTGAGTAACTAGGAGAATGGTGGTATTGTTATGTAAAAAAAAAAAAAAAAAAGGAGAACAAGCAAATCATAAGCTTTAGTTTAGCAATAAGTTCAGTTTTAGACACAGAAGGTGCTGACCAGAAATCCATATAGAAAAGCTTAACATGTAGAAACTCCGATCCAGGGTGCAGAAGTGACCCAGGATGAAAGCTGTGGATGCACTCAACTATGAGACACTTACTCTGAGTGCTTATTTCACAGCAGTACCACAATTTAAGCCACTAGCTTAGCAGAGGCAGCTATGGGAATACACACCACAGATGGGTGGCAAGACCTTAGGAAACGTATATATATTTTAGAGGGAAAAAAAAGAAGGAAAAGAGCCACTGAAGATATTAAGCCAGAATGATCAGGAATAAGGGAATGCAGAAAGATCAAGGGGAAACTTTTTAAAGAAGGAAGTTATACAAGGTATTCATGCACTCAGGAATCTTTCCTAATTCTGTAGCTCCCTTCAGACTGCAGATGAGAACATTCAAAGAAGTGTCAAGTAGAAATCAAAGTCTTCAAAAAGAAAACTGGCAACACAGAAATCTCACAAATGTCAAAGAAACCATGGAGCCTAGAAAAAAGTAGAAAAATGGATCTAGCCTTAAATCTGCTACTGACATGTAATGTGACTGTAAGTTGTCCATTTAGAACCTGCATGCCTCTAACCACTCTCGTAAAAACAAGAATATCTTAAAATATGGGGTTTGGGGAAAATACCAACCTGAACGTCACAGTACAGTTGACCCTTGAACAACATGGGGGTTAGGGGTGTTAACCCCCACATAATCAAAAATCTGTGTATAACTCTTGACTCCCCCAAAACTTAATAATAGCCTACTATTGACCAGAAGCCTTCCTGATTATAATATAAACCACTCCATTAACTCAATTCTTGCCATACAGTTCTTAGATTTTCACAGATAAGTTTATCAACCATACAGCATTAAATGGGAGTGAATCACCAGAAAGGTCTTCATCCTTGTCATCTGCATGTTGAGTAGGCTGAGGAAGAGGAGGACAAGGAGGGGTTGGTTGTGCTGTCTCAGGGGTGGCAGAGGTGGAAAAGGTGGAGGAGGTGGAAGGGGAGGTAAGCAGAAGCGTGCTCAGTCAGTGTAACTTTACAGAAGTTAAGTGCTCGACTCAACTACTAGGCAAAAGGTTAGGAGTTCACACCCATGCCGGCCTGCCGACCTGGAGCAGTTCTACTCTGTACACATGGGGTCACCATGAATTGGAATTGACTCGAGGGCATCTAACAACAGTAACAACAGATTGGCATGACAGGGCTTATGAAGGCACACAAAAGGTACATCTCAACTTCCAGCCTGGCTTCTCATGTGATCTTGGACAAATTAATCTTTCTAGGCCTCATTTTCCTCATCAACAGAATGACATTTAACAGCCACCTCACAGGACTGCTATGAAGCAAAGACCTAATACAAGGCACAGGATATGGCTGGCCCAAAGTAACTGGAGCTCCTTTCCACATCTCCTAGTTGGTCTCTCTTTCTCGGATTTGTCAGCTTTAAATGGATTTTTACAAAGCCATATAGACCATCTTTTCTTTTCTTTTTAAAATAATGTTTGATTGTGCTTTTGGTAAATATCATCTCTTCTTCATGTTACTACCAAGAGCAATGAGGAGAAAGTGATGGGCCTTTAGCACAGCAAAATCAGTGGTTTCTGTGCACTGAAGAATCTCCACAATTTACTTCCATCTATCTCATGTTGTTGTTGCTGCTGTTAGGTGCTATCGAGTTGGCTCTGACTCATAGCAACTCTATGTACAACAGAACAAAACACGCCCAGTTGTGTGCCCCCTTCACAATCCTTGCTATACCTCAGCCCAATCACTGCAGCCACTTTGTCAATCCACCTTGTTGAGGGCCTTCCCCTTTTTCTGTGGTCCTTCACTTTACCAAGCATGATATCCTTCTCCAGGGAGTGGTCCCTTCTGAGAACATGACCAAAGAAGGTGAGACAAAATCTGGCCATTCTCACTTCCAAGGAGCATTCCGGCTGGACTTCCTCCAGAACAGGTTTGTTCATTCTTCTTGCAGTCCATGATATTTTCAGCATTCTTTGCCAACACCACAACTCAAAAGCATCAACTCTTCTTCAGTCTTCCTTATTCACTGTCTAGCTTTCACATGCACATGAGGCAATTGAAAATGCCAGGCTTGGGTTAAGGGTACCTTAGTCTTCAAAGAGATGTCTTTGCTCTTCAGCACTTTAAAGAGGTCTTTTGCAGTAGATTTGACCAGTGCAATATGACATCAGATTTCTTGAGTGTTGTTTCCTTTATGATACCTATCTCATACTCCTCCTCATAAAAGCTTTCCACCTTATCTGGATCCATATGCATTTTTCTTCCCTTCTCTGTAACTCCCAACTACACAAATCCTGCTCATTTATAACTGTATTACTATCATTTATTGAGTGCTTTTCTATGTGCCGTGCCGTGTACTGACCTAATGTTTTATCTCATTTCATCTTCCTAAGTCCTATAAGATGGATTCTATCATCTCCTTACCTAGATAAGAAAGCATATATGTTTGTTTTCTCTAATTAGACTGTACACTCTTTTATGACATGAGCCATGCCTTGAATTTCTTTGTATAATCATCTAATTAAGCAGGATTTCAATAAACACATATGGATTGATTATACTTTCACCTCATTGTTTCTTTTAATAATGCTCACTTTCATCAAATCTATTACCTCATCAGACTGTAAAGGAGGTAAAAAACCCCAAACCCAACTCACTGCCGTTAAGTCCGATCTGACTCATAGTGACCCCTCCTTGGGTTTCCGAGGCAGTATGTGGAAGTAGATTGCCCAACCTTCCTTCCAAGGAGGGACTGGTGGGTTTGAACCGCTAGCCTTCTGGTTAGCAGTCAAGTGTGCCTTAGGCACTATGCCACCAGAGCTCCCAAAGGAGGTAAAAAGGTCATCTAAATTTTGTAGATGTGGACAGATATTTCCAGGGACTTGAGTCTATCTGTAGACATGTAATAAAGATTCTGAGTCCTGAGGAATAACAATGGCTGATGCAGTAGGGTTTGAGTTCTTATAATGGATCCTTGGGGAAACTGGGAATATGACAGTTTAATCATCCTTGATTAAGGTTACTGTAAGCAGGAATGAGAAAACTCCCAGAAATTGAACATTCTGAATAACTATAAGCAAACAAAATTCATAAAATATGACAATAAATAGACACTGGTTTTGTAGGTTTCATAAGGCATTGCCATAGGGTGAGAAGAGAAATACCAGAAGTTCTGGTCTATCACTGGATTTGTTGTTATGGGAAAAGCATCATTTTTTAAGGTATAAATCAATATTCAATAATGTCATTTCCCCTTACTAGGAGAAAGAATCATTCAAGATGCTTACAAAACAAAACGTGCTTCAAGGGTCATTCTCAAGTCATTTAACTATAGTAGGGAGGATTTATTTTTTTCCTAGAACTCTTGAGGATTTAGAAAACATTTAAATCACAGCTCTCTCATAACATACATATTTAGCCATGTCCAAAGACAAAGGCAGACTTACAAGAAAATACTAAAGGAATAACCAGTCAATCACTAATAATGGGAAACTGCATGCTTTTAAACAAAATTAGTAATTTAAAAAATTTATCAACATGTGGTTAATCTGTGAAAATGAAAATTTTCATTCTTTACATGTTGCTATCTCCTTTAAAGACTAAAGATGCTGAGATTTTTAAAGCTGTTTATTTATATTTAAGCCTGAAAATGAGAAATGCTACTATGTTTATCATAACATATGCTTAATTCATAAAGGGTAATAAAAGAAATGCTGACTCAATGACATATAACAACAACAACAGTGCATAGCACATTGCAGGGAAGGGGTGGGGGGAGAAGGTTAATCAATTCCACTCAATTTTTAGCTGGGGGCTTTCTTCCACAACTGCTGGACCCTAGCATGTGTCAGGAGGCTAAAATTACACTAAAATGTGAAGCTCTGCTGTTATTTTAGAGATAATCCAGGAAGTAAATCAAAGCCAAAAATTTTCTCTGCATTTTTAAATAGATAGGCTTTAATCTTTAGTCCACTGTACACTTTGGGCTGTTTTAAGAGCGTCGCCACCTCTTTTGTGTATGTTTAAAAGCTTCTATTATAAAAACCAAAAAAAAGAGGGAGACAACAAGAGCAGAAATAATTTTGTATATATTTTCAGCCATGTTCACCTTTTAAAACAATTCTTACCAGTCTCTGTTTCTGAAGCTCTTCTCTAAGAAATCTATCTTCTGGTAAAACATCACATAATAAAAAATAATTGTCTTGTTCTTCTGTTAAGAGAATAGGAAAATAAATGAGAAAAAGGTTACTTATCATTTTTTCCCCAGAAAGATTTATTCCTTTGTGTTTGCGTGTGTATTGATCTCTTCTGGTGTATGGCTCTGTTTTAGCTTTATTCAAGTTAGGCAAGATAAATACAACAATTTAATTTTAGCTGTTAGGAAAATAAGAGCAATTCTAACTTAAGATAGTAAGCTTATTCCTTCAAATTCTTGGATGTAGGAAAAAGACAGTAGTCTAGATTACACTTACCAATTGGAGCTGTGGAATTGATTCTTATCACACTACAAAAATCTGTGATGGGCTGCTCAGTGAACCTTTTCCTCCAATATAAAATGTACCTGAGAACAATCAAAAATAAAGGATGATAAGAAGACTCAATACACTACACCTTTCCTCACTTATCAACTATCTCACTACCCAATAACCTCACATTTATGACAACAGTAAGAAATCTATTACCTATTTTGTGCATTAATGAGTTAAGTCTGGTAGTCACAAATGCTGAAGTGTGAGGCAAGAGCAACGCTGGCTGTGACAGTTAAGGTTACGTGTCATCTTGACTGGGCATGATTTTCAGTGGCTTGGCAGATAATGCTGATTGTCTCATAATGACCTGGGCTTTGGAACCTAACCATGTCAGTAAATGGTGAGTGGGCATACTTTCTTAAGAATGATAGGATTTTATAAGAACATTTAATTATCTCAAAGCAACACATTGACTAAAAATTGCTAGAAAGTTTGTCAATGCAAAGATGGTAAAGCATTATATAAAATGAAATAAGTATTTAATGAAATAAGATTATTCTGTAAAGGCATGGAAATTACTAAATTTTACTAAAGGATTCAATAAACAGACATATGGCAAAGTTAAAATAAATTATTTTTAAGTGATAATCACGTTTTTTCCTGAAATTTTAAGTTTTATAAATTTTATAAGTTTTATAAATTTAAAACCCAACAAATATTTAAACAGGCTATGTCATATATTCTCCAATAAAGAGGAAGTTGAGTGATTATTTTACTTCTCAGAAAAACAGAGGTCAGAAGAATAACACAATGAGAAATATGTCTAAATTCAATATCTATAATAAGACAGAGAAATTCCATATGCCCACACTGTGTCTGAAACAAGGCAAAGTTAGCCTTTGGAAAACTAACTGAGGTTAAGATTCTTGTCTCTAATGAGCAGAGTTAGCAGAAGTATACTAGCTGAATTTAAAAGCAAAGTATAATACCCAGATGTGCAATTTTGATGAAAGAGGTAATAAAATAACAGGACTCAAAGATCTGTTCATGTTGTCTCTTACCTAGTAAGATTTATATTGGCAATTGCAGTCCCATTTGTCAAATGGTCCCACTAGGACAATGTGGTCTCTTTCATGGGGAGAAAGGAATAGAAAGGTTGACTCTATAGTTGAAAATTCATCAGGCTACACAACTGATGGATTATAAAAAGAAACTTACAGCAAAGAACCAAAGCCCTGTACAAGAGCTACAAAAAAACCCCAAACCAAACCCACTGCCATCAAGTCAATTCCAACTCATAGCCACCCCCATTGGGTTTCCAAGGCGATAAATCTTTACAGAAGTAGATTGTCCAGTCTTGCTTCCACGGAGTGGCTGGTGGGTTTGCATCACCAACCTTCTGGTTAGCAGTGAGATGCCTTAGGCACTGTGCTACCAGAGCTCCTTGTAAAAGAGCTAGGAGCTACTGAATTGCATAGAGTGTATAGCAAGACTAGGAAGATGGACATTTTAAATGGCTTGATATTGCACCTACCTTGCAGTGTTTTACACATGATAGGTCCATAATAAATGTTTCAAAGAGGTGGACAAGTATTTGAAAAGCCCTGTAAGATACTCTAAATAGTTTCTAATTCCCAATATTTTGATTTCTTTTTATTCCTTTTAAAAAAAAAAAAAACATTAATTTCCTTATCTCAGTGAAGAAACTTCATGGTACTATCTTGGGGACTCAAGTGTTTACTTATTTATTTATTTAAAAAGGGAAAAATAAAAAGCTCTGGGCTTATGCTTGGGGGGAGGTCTCAGAGAGAGAGAGCGAACCATGACATGAGCTGATATACAACAGAAATGGACAATACTGAGTAAGTACAGAATATACAATGAAAAGAAGTGAGTAATATATAAAAACAGAACCATGTGTTTTAATTCTTTCTTCTCATGTCTAACCATAATGTCAGCTCTCATGGGGCTATTAAGGCAAGGACCTTTTCCTTACAGAACTGCTTAAGGGCCAAAGAGGCCACATCTTCTGACCTCTCACTCCACAAGAGGAAGACAGAATCACTATCAGCAGCCCAAGGCCTATTCCCGTGAGACCAGACATGCTGCCTCCTTCCACCTCTTCCTCCAACCCTGACACTAACCGTTCCTCCTGTGGCACCAACCACCCCTCGGCTGGGTTCAATAATTTGCCACAATGGCCACACAGAACTCACAAAATACGGGGTTTATTAGGGAAGCAACAGGCTACACATTCAAGTTCAGAAATGTGCTCAGTCTCTTGCGGGCGGCCGTCTCTCTCAGCAGCACACCTCTCTCTCAGCAGTGTGTGTCTCTTTTCTTTCCCTCTCTCTCAGCAAGCACGTCTCTCAGCTGGCAGTCAGAGAGATCCTCTCCTTCTGCCTCTAGGATGGCTCCTTTTAAGCTTAGCAGAGTACCCAAAACCAACCAATCACCTTTTTATAGGAGCTCTGATGGCACAGTAGTGCTTAAGGCATTTGACTGCTAACCAGAAGGCTGGTGGTTCAAACCCACCAGCCCCTCCTTGGAAGGAAGATTGGGCAATCTACTTCTGTAGAGATACTGCCTCGGAAACCCAAGGAGGGGGATATAGTAAAGGTCAATGTCATGTTTAGACTCACTGTGCTATTCTAAAAACGTTGCAAATAAAATTAAGACCTTTAATCATCAGGGGTATTTAAGATTATTCTAGACGTACCAGCAAAATAATTAACAGTACTATCACTTTGGGAGCTCTGGTGGTGTAGTGCCTAAGGCATTTGACTGCTAACCAGAAGGCTGGTGGTTCAAACCCACCAGCCACTCCTTGGAAGGAAGGTTGGGCAATCTACTTCCATAGTGATACTGCCTCGGAAACCCAAGGAGTGGTCTCTGTGAGTTGGATCTGACTCGATGGCAGTGCGTTTTTGTTTCATTTGTTTATCCCTTTTATACTTAAAAAATTAACATCCCCTTCATCAGTTTGAGAATATCCATACCCATTAAGGCGTGTAAGCCAGTCACATCATGCCTTTATCTCTCCCCATTTTAAATAGCCAGTTTCTAATTTGCCCATCCCTATCAAACCAGTACTCTGAGAAGAAAAAGCATGCTCCTTTCTCTCTGGAGAATCTTCTGTTCTGCTTGGAAACTTTGGGCATCTGCATCCATAAACAAGCACAGTCCAGCCCAGCTCAAGCCATCAAATTGCAGCAACTTAATGCCAGCTCAGTGTCAAACATCTTCCTCTTCGTTTGGTTGGGTTCTGGTCAGCTCAGCCCTAGCCATCCCAGCTAGGTCATGGGTACCAGCTGCCAAGTTTTGAGTCACACTCTTCCCTTCACTTCAGACCAGCCAGCACCTTCTCTCTCACATCCTTTGTCCTCAGGGATTATTTCAATGCTGTAGGCTCACAACTCCTTACACTTCAGACCAGCCAGCCCTTCCTCTCATCCCTGGCCTCCATAGCCTAGGTTAAAGAGTACCAAACTCAGCCTGTTTCTTCATTGCTGCTCTTCCCCCATTTCCACTCCCATGGACCCAGGTGGTCACAAGCGAGCAGCATATAAACTACAATACTACTCACTGCCTTCCTTTAATTTCCAGTCCTGGAAGGGGTTTCTCTCATGGACCATGACTTTCCTGCCTCAATGCACCCAAAGCCTAACTGCTTGCTTGAAATTCAAAAAGGCAAAGAGTCATTTTAGTAGGTCCCGTTTTCAAGTGCAGATATTCTGGTCTCTCAGTAGTCCTGATTGGGGCTCAGGTTTTCTACCTAAGTGCCTAATACTCTACACACACGGCTTGAAACAAAAGCCTGTGTTCTTCTGGGCAAATTCTATTTCCCCTTTTATCATATCCATTCAAGTATCATTTCTAATGTACAACTAGGTAAGAGAACATGCAGTATCCATAGTACATTCAGATAAATACATAATACAAAACATAATCCTTAAGACATTGCTGTTTCATCCCTTAACCTTGATTATCTTCCCATTCTATGTATACAGCCTTGGGCCTTTGGCTGGGTTTAACCAGAAGACCTAGACTCTGAATCAATTTTCTTCTTTAGTAGATAACACCAACCAAAGCAACCATCTAAGAATCTACAGTTTCACTTCTCAGGCCCCTTCCTTTTTTCTTTTACAAAGTCCCATGCTTCTATGAGG
Organism: Orycteropus afer afer; assembly: GCF_000298275.1. Classification (NCBI taxonomy): domain Eukaryota; kingdom Metazoa; phylum Chordata; class Mammalia; order Tubulidentata; family Orycteropodidae; genus Orycteropus; species Orycteropus afer. The sequence continues at coordinate 5,834,222 of NW_006921594.1, forward strand.
CTGGGGCCACTGCAACGAATACCACTTCTGATGCCAACTGCAAAAGGGGCAGGGAGGCTGTATCTTCTGACCTCCTCTAACCCCACAAGAGGAAGACAGGATCACGATCAGCAGCCCAAGGCCTATGCCTGCAAGGCCAGACATGCTGCCTCCCTCCAACCCTCTTATCAACCTTGTCAACGACCGTTCCTTCTGTGGCACCCACCACCTCTCCTGGGTTCAATAATTTGCTGCAGTGGCCACACAGAACTCACAGATTATGGGGCTTGCTGCTGTTGTTGTTGTTATGTGCTGTTGAGTCGGACCTTACTTATAGTGATCCCTCCTTGGGTTTCCGAGGCAGTATCACTATGGAAGTAGAGGCTTGTTAGAGAAGCAAAAGGCTACAATTCAAGTTCAGGAACACACTCATTTTCTTGCAGCCAGCTGTCTCACTCAGCAGCTGGCAGTCTCTCTCAGTAGCACATCATTCTCTCAGCAGGGTGTGTCTCTCTCTCAGTAGTGTGTGTCTCTCAGCAGTGTTTGTCTCTCACATCTCTCTCTCTCTCTCTCAGCAGTGCATCTCTCAGTCTCTCAGCCAGCAGTGAGAGATTCTCTCCTCCCGCCTCTAGAAGGGCTTCCTTTTGAGCCTGGCAGAGTGGTCCAAACCAACCAATCCCAACATCAGAATTCTATACACCTGAGAGAGAATGAACTTCCCCTAAGATTGCTCTGTGCCGCTACAACAGAAATACACCAGCTGAATAACTTTAACAATCAGCTACTCATGGCAAAGGGGGAGTTACAAAGAGTAAGGCTAGAAATGCCATACCATGTAATTTACTACACAGCAAGAACTATGCTGGATCTTATCTTAAGAGATGGAGAACCACACAACTCAAGTTCCAGCTTGGCTTCTAACCTCAAATACTATTAAATAATACATCTTGATTCTTATGGCTAGCTCATTGATTTTCATATTAGAAGTATCAGAACAGAAGGCAAATGCATATCAGATCCATCAAAGTAGACAAAAAAAGGGAAGAAACCAAATTCACTGCTGTCAAGTCAGATCCGACTCATAGCAAACCCCTCCCCCCCCCTTGAGTTTCCCAGGTGGTATCACTATGGAAGTAGATCGCCCAACCCTCCTTCCAAGGAGTGGCTGGTTAGCAGTCAAATGTCTTAGGTACTATGCCACCAGAGCTCCCCCCAAAAAGGAAAAGTACCTACAAAAGCTAAAGCATTATTTCCTTGGCCACCTAGGACCATTTAGTACCCTCCAACATCCACTCCTCAGTATCCTACACAGCTACTTTTATTCTCCACTATCCCACTCCCCACCAGTCATTTCTTTTTCCACTGAGGGAGACAGAAAGGAGAACAAAGAAAAGGCAAAAGAAGCCTCTAAGAGAAAAAAAATGACATTTTCAGCCCCCTTTCTTATTCTCCCCTCAGCACATCTATTTCATAGAGGTGACAGAAATGAAGAACTTGTATTAGGGATGTTAAGAATTGAAAATGGATTGTTTTTTCCCCAATTAAAATATATAGACATTTATTTTTATGACTAATAAATTCATATGGCAGAACCAGGTGCTAACATAACTGATTTCAGAAGATAAGAGGGACAAGCTCTTCCTGTAGTTCTTTTATGGCTACCCCTAGAACATACTGAGTAGAGGCTCATCACTCCTGGCTATCACTCCACTGAGGACTATCTGGGCAGTATCCTCTGGAAAAAACTGAGAATAGAAGTCAGCCTTACATGCTACTTACTAGTTTTAGTCGGGATCTATAGCCTGTTAAAAGGCAGTAACAACTCCTTGAACACACAGGCTGTCTAGTCTGAACAAATGTTCACAGACTTAGAAAAGTACCTGTGTGAAACCACATGAAGCAGGTGACCAGGTAAGAGCTTGGATCCTAGTGATCAGACTGCACTTGAAAAATCAGTGACAGAATTTTTAAACAAAGAGCCAATATCGGTCCTCTTTCATCTGCACAAATCTTGTGTTAGCAGTTTTGCTTTTTAAATTAAGACTATGGTCAAACTCTCATAGTTGATGTATCAGTAACAGACTTTATCATGCCTGGAGACAACAGTGACTTTGCATTCAGAGATATGAGCCTGAAGTTAAAGTTAGCGCTCCGAACCTAACAGCCACTCCACAGGAGTCTGCTTCTGTAAAAGATTAACCAAAATTCACTGTCACTGAGTTGACTGCAATCTCATTGGGTTTCTGAGGCAGTAAATCTTTGTGGAAGTAGATTGTCCCCTCTTTCTTCCATGGAATAGTTGGTGGGTTTGAACTGCCAACCTTCTGGTTAGCAGTCAAATGCCTTAAGACTACAGGCTTGGAAACCCTATGGAGAAGTTCTACTCTGTCTTATAGGGAGGGTCTCTATGAGTTGGAAACAATTTGATGGCAAATGGTTTAGTTATTATTATTAAAAATATATATTATATTTAAATAAGACTAAGGTAGTAAAAGGGAGCTCTGGTAGTATAGTGCCTTTAGGCACTTGACTGCTAACCAGAAGGCTGGCAGTTCAAACCTTCCTTGGAAGGAAGGTTGGGCAATCTACTTCTGTAGTGATACCACCTTGGAAATCCAAGCGGGGGTTGCTATGAGTCGGGTCCAACTCGACAGCACATAATAGGAACAACAACAACAAAGGTATAAAGAATTTATGTTAATTCCAGAGAAATATTAGTATCTAAAACAAGAATAGCAACAAATGGCAACAAATATTTAATGAGTAAGTCAAAAGAGTTACACTGACAATCTGAGTCAGAGGGTATACACAGAAGAATAGGGTGATGATCACGATGATGAGGACCATTTGCTACCACTTACCAAACCCCTACCTGCCCAAAGCCACACAATTAGAATGTCAGTTGTTGTTGTTATTATGTGGGGTTTACTCTTGGTCTTTCTGGCTCCAAAACCAAACTCAGTCTTCTATTCATGCCTCTATTATCATGCACAGATCAATCTGTGCAAGATTTGAAGAAAAAGGAAAGTAGGGTCAGGAAAAAACCCCTAGAATTAGTTCTCATGGATACTTGAAGCATTTTTCCCCCTCAGAGACCAATGAGGTCATATGTAATGCTCTTTGATGAGGCAGAAACAGAACTTCAGAACTGAAGTCTAAAAGGAAAGAAAATGCCCATCCCTTCCAGAAAAGCATACCACCTAACTGCAGCATTCAATCTCAACAGCTCCGAATTTTCTTCCTGAGGAATGAAACTGATACCAGGCTGTTGATTTGAAACCCCTCGACTAGACAAGAAATGTAAACAAACACCCCTGCATAGAGAACACAGCCCTGTTTACAATAGTCAATGAATCTCAGTCTCCAAGGACTTCCATGTTTGGGACTGTCTCCTTGATCCTCGAGAAGAAGGGTCACATCATATATTTATTTTCCACTGGGATTTACTGCAAGGTCTAGGGATAGGGAAGCAATAACGAACATCTATTGATGTAAGATATGGGTAGAGTCTGTCTGGCAGAACCTCAAGTACTTTCCTCAAGAGGTTAGAGGGGCTTTCCACAGGATGAAGTCCAAGAAGACACTGCTAAATGCTCACAGTCTGGCAGCCCTTTACATTGATTAAAGGTTATTCTAGTGCTCCATGAATAAGCAGTAATATGTCCTGGAACGAATGATATTTTTTTCAGATACCACCTATGGGAACATTTCTGAGATGTTGTGAGATTGGCTCCTGAGGAAAAGGAGATAAAGGCGGTTACAGGACAGAAACAAAGCTGTCATTTGAGTGTTCTCTTCCTGATCAAAGGTTGGGTAACAGTAAAATAAAAAAGAAAAATCTGTTAAAACATAACCATAAATTACTATTTAAATGTATAAATGTATACAGCATATCTTATTATAGTACCTATAGTAAATAAACAGACCTCAATTACAAAATGGGAGCTCTGGTGGCATAGTGCCTAGGGCAGTTGACTGCTAACCAGAAGGCTGGTGGTTCAAAACCACAGCCACTCCTTGGAAGGAAGAGGGGGCAATCTACTTCTGTAGTGATACTGCCTTGGAAACCCAAGGAGGGGTTGCTATGAGTCCAAATCTAAATTTGAGTTAAGATGCATTCTAGTTAAACACATAACAGAGCTCTTTTTTGTTTATAATTAAAATTAAGAGGTTCTATGAGTCGGGGCCGACTCGATGGCAAATAACAACAACAACAACAATATATACACTGCCTTGTGATTCAGAGATAGCTCAGATAGCAGATCTTCAATACATGCTTCTTGTGGCATTCCCCCTCTGATCACTCACTAAATATATCTTTCAAGATCATTTACTATCTCATTTTTTCCTATATCTCTAGTTTATTCAAAGCTACAATTGCAGCTAGTTAATATATAAAGGCCACCAAGAAGCAATATGTAGTATGCACTCTTTTTAGATGACAGCTACCAAGGCATTTCATTGTTTTTTAAAAAGTCAAAAAAGTAATGACTAGGTGTCAAAGGGGCAGGGAGGCCACATCTTCTGACCTCCTCTAACCCCACAAGAGGAAGACAGAATCACCCTCAGTAGCCCAAGGCCTATTCCTGCGAGCCCCGACATGCTGCCTTCCTCCATCCCTTTCACCAACCCTGACACCGACCATTCCTCCCGCAGTACCCACCGCCCTTGCTGGGTTTGATAATTCGCTGCAGACTCACAGACTATGGGGTTTATAGGGAAGCAACAGGCTACAATTCAAGTTCTGAAATGCACTTGGTCTCTTGCAGCCGGCCGTCTCACTTCACCGCTGGCAGTCTCTCAGCAGCGTGTGTCTCTCATGTCTCTCTCACCAAGTGTCTCTCAGGAGCATGTTTCTCTCAGCAGCACGTCTTTCTCAGTCAGCAGTCAGAGAGGCTCCTTCTGCCTCTAGGAGGGCTCCTTTTGAGCACGGCAGAGCGGCTAAACCAACCAATCCCAACATCAGAATTCTATACACCTGAGAGAGAGAGAACTTCCCAGAAGATTGCTTCCTACCACTCGCAACAGAAATACCCCAGGTGGATAACTTTAACAATTAGGAGCTACTCAGTTGCTCATGGCAAATTCCACCATGGTGTTTACAAAGACTTATGGCTAGAAAAGCCACACTATGTAATTTACTACACCACACTAGGTCATCAGCAAATCTATTATTTATTTATTTATGATTAGAACTTCAAATCACATCTCACATAGTTTTCTTGTAAAAATCATGTCTCACAAAAATTAACATCTTGCCTGCTCAGGCTCCCACTGTATCTGGTGAGCTTACTGGCAGAGGCATTGAATATTGAGATACGGTTAATTAAATATCACTGAATCTGTGGAATTTAAAATAGAGAGGGACAAGAATTGAGTTTTTAATATTATATTGTGGAGTAATTTTATCAACTGAATACAGGTAGAAATAGCTTTGTATAAATAACTATGTTAAATGGACTCAATGGATAGATTTTTGCTTTTGTTTTTATTTCCTCCATCCCAGGAAGTTTTACTGTCACTTTGTTTCAATAAAGAAAATATAAAATAGATTTAACATGAAAGCTTAAAGCTTACTTCTTGTAAAGCACAAAGTTAGTTCATCTCTTATCTATTATTTATCATCTTTATTGTTATTGTATTTGGGAGCAATAACTCCTTTCTGAGAAGTTATGCGTATATGATTTATTCACGCTGTAAAGAGGTTCTGAATCAATTCATGGATGCCAACTGAACCTCTTACTTGTTTCCTCCTGTACCCCATCCCTCGTTTTTTTAAATGCTATGGTTAATTTCTGCCAGGTGATAAGGAGGGATCCTGCAGCCATCAGCCATGGGACTCTTCAGAGATCCTATACATGGCCCAATGTCAAAGAGACAGGCATGAAGTTCAGGATCTCCTGCAGTGCATTGGTGGTAGCAGCGCTTGATTCGGTACTCCTCAGCTCAGCAGGGCCGCCAAAGCAGGGCTGTGTCAAATGCACTGGGCTCTCTGCAGTCAGTATCTAACACAGGTTCTTTCCCTACCACCTCTGGACCAGACTCAAACTCAGACATCAACACTGGGTGGTCTGGAGAGTAGCCAGCAGAGAGCAGAATGTCCTGCAGCCTAGATCACACAGGGGAGTCTTGACATAGGTGTATTTTAGCAGATGCATGTTCTACTTGTTAACCAAGGATGGCTGAATCCCTGGAGGTGCCTCTAAGTCTCCCCCAGGTTCTGGGATCAGAGGGCTATCTTGAGAGTCTGTAAGGGGAGGCTCCTGAACTCCCAGCACGTTCCACTGACAATCTTCTCAAGTTTCACTCTCCCAACCTGCCCCTCCTCTGCACAGTCTGTGTTACGGGTCCTGCCTTCAGGTCTCAGCTTCTTGCTCCCAGCTGTCTTTCCAAGACCAAAGGGGCTTAGAGTGCCCTATGTAGGACTGGCTCTCCCTGGTTTCTACTTGTTCTCTGGCACTTCTTTCTTTACACTCCTCTGACGCCAAAGACGCTGGCCAGGGGCTCTGTGTACTGAGCTGGAGCTGCTGAGAATGCTGGGAGATTTTGATGCACACACATCAGGAGATGGCTTTGAGCAGCTTAGCCTAGTTTTTCTGGGCAACAGTCTCTCATTCACAAAGTAGTACAAGCAAGGTGGGGAAATTTTCTACCACTTGTCTGTCAGTTTGTTGTACTGTGGTAGCTCGGTTGTTGCAATGAGGCTGGAGGCTATGCCACCAGTATTTCAAATACCAGCAGGGTCACCCATGGTGGACAGGTTTCAACGAAGGTTCCAGACTATGACACACTGGGAAGAAGGACGGGGCCATCCACTTGTGAAACAATTGGCCAGCGAAAACCTTACAAATAGCAATGAAACACTGTGTGATATATTACTGGTTGGAACATGGAATGTATGAAGTATGAATCTAGGAAAACTAGAAGTTGTCAAAAAATGAAATGGAACACACAAAAATTGATAGAAGACAAGAACAGCCTAGGTTTCCAAATATAAAGTGCATGTTAAGTACACATTTTAGAAAGGGCTTATTTCAGATAGGTATCCTTTTCTTTTTAATTGAAGCCATTCATTTTTATTACATTACTGCATTTAAAGAGTGATTGATCCCAACATTTAATTCTTGACTCCCAAGGCCTGAGGCCTAGTAAATAATTTGTTTTATTTTCCCGCCCACAAACCAATAATGAGCTCAATACCAATGATAAAAATAGGTAGACTGGGGAGGAGGAATATAGTGACTTAACATAGATAAGCACAAAGGAAAAAACCCAAATTCTGATTCAGACACTCCACACCACACACATTTGAGGAGCAGAAGAGAAAAAAAGCAAAACTAAAAAACACTGAACATTACAGTTATCACTGGTAGAAGATCATATTTTTTTTGAAATTCTTGAGAATTTACGTTTATATGATAAAACAGAGTAAAAGAATATTTTCACATCAAAGAAAAGTTGAGTAATAAAAAACTTGTCGAAAACAAACACAATCAACATATCTCACTACATGTAACTCGTTAGGCCATCAAGTTGGTTCCTACTCACCGTGACCCCACTGAACAAAACAAGGCACGGTCCTGTGTCATCCCTGTAATCACTGTGGTGTCTGATGCCATTGTTGCCATCACTGTTATCAGTCCTTCCTGCTAAGGGTTTTCCTCTTTTTCATGGACCTTCTACTTTACCAAGAATTATGTCCTGTTGCAGGTACTGGTCCTTCCTGAAAACACGTCCAAAGCATGTGAGAAGAAGTCTCACTATCCTTGCTTCTAAGGACCATTCTGGCTGTCTTTCTAAGACAGATTTGTTTGTTCTTCTGGCAATCCATGTATATTCAATATTCTTCATCAAGACCATTATGCAAAGGAACCATTTTCTCTTCTGTCTTCCTTGTTCATTATCGAGCTTTCATATACATATGAAGCAACTGAAAATACCATGGCCTACGTCAGGCATACGTGAGTCCTCAAGGTGACATCTTTGCTTTTTAACACTTTTTAAAGGAGTCTTTTGCATCACATTTACCCAATGTAATGTCATTTGATTTCTTGACTGCTGTTCCGTGGGC
>NW_006921594.1:5846286-5851122 GCF_000298275.1 Orycteropus afer afer
ATTCCAGAACACTTAATTGTACTCATGAGGAACCTGTATGCACATAGACCAGGAGGCTGTCATTTGAACAGAGCAAAGGGACACTGCATGGTTTAAAATCAAGAAGGGAGTGAGTCAGCGTTGTATCCTTTCACCACACTTATTCAATCTCTATGGTGAGCAAATAATCAGAGAAGCTGGACTATATGAAGAACAAAGTGGCATCAGGATTGGAGGAAGAATCATTAACAACCTATGACATGCGTATGACACATCTTTGCTTGCTGGAAGTGAGGATGACTTGAAGCACTTCCTGATGAAGACTGAAGAATACAGTCTGCAGTATGGATTACATCTCAATATAAAGAAAACAAAAATCCTCACAACTTTTCCCTTACAGCTCCCTAAGAGAGGGTGTTTCTCTCTTAACAACCACTTCCAGAGTAGAAAGAAGGGAAAATTACTTATGTTACTTTACTTGTCTTTGTCTGTCAGTATGGATCACTCTAAGTCAGGTGCTTATAAGTTGGAGCCTAACTCACTTTAGGCCCTGGCTGTATAGGTCAGGTTCTACACAAAAAGAACTTTTCACACATGCCCAATTTTGGCAGTTCCTCAAGCACTCACCTCTGCCAGCTTTCATCTTCCCCCTCAAACCCCTTCTTCTCACTCTCATTGACACCAACAACTCTGTACGTTTATATCCCATAGGTTTGTTGAATGATTCAGTTATGTCTGTTTTTCAACCTCATTACAACACTTAAACTGAGAGCTGTTTGAAAAATAGCATTTTGTCTTGAAAGGCTCCAATGACCCTACTCCCAAACATTGCCTGTTGGTACCAAGCCTATTCTGAGATAGTTGGAAGGACTCAGTCAATTGAAGAAAGCCTTTGGCCTGAAACATGAAAAGAACATCAATCTGAACACTAATACAATGTGGCAAAGGGAATATTATCTATGGTACTGCAAGTTGCACTGTTCCCAGAATTTGGAGGAAATGTGTCAGTATGTGACATTCTCAAACACAACTTACACACTCAAGGAAAAGAATGGAATGATTTAAAGGAAAGTCTGTGGAGGAATCTGAAAGAGAGTATGAATTTTCATATTTGGGTAGGAATTATTTTATATATAAACTATGCCATTCCTCTAAAGAATCACAAATTTAATTCCTTCATTGACAGAAAAAGAAATTTACCTTTGGAAATCAGCAACCAACTTGACATCAGCTATGACAATCTTATGCTCGATAATCATGTGCTTCAGAAGTTTGTCTTGTTCAGCCACAGGAAAACATTCTTCACAGAAAATACAAGGCACAGATGGAGAACCTTCTAAAGTGGTGGTGCCACCTGGAGTTTCTGGCAGGGAAAGTGGCTCCAGGATACAATCCTTACTGTCTGAGAGAGAGAAAACAGAAAAAAGGAAAAGCTGAAACCAACTCCTCAGAAGGATGATTTCTCACCTCCTGCCTTAAAAGGATCCTAAAGATATTTACACATCTCCAAAAACCAAAGTACAGAGTGCCACAGAGTGGGATACTTTATTATCTTGAATAGCTTCTGTAAACCAGAGGCAGAGTATTGCAAAACAGCTCAAACTCCCCCATTTGCTAGCTGGAATGGGGGAAACCCACTTGTCAGGGCAGCTGTTCAAGCCTTCTTCTTGGACACTGGCCAACGGCAGCGATTCTGGGGGTTCTTGGAGAGGAAAGGCTGCAATATACTGGGTTAAGGTTCTAAGGCCCAATTGTAACCTATGGTGGAGAGTCATCACACTAAGGGAAGTAAATGATTTATTTTGAGGCTACAGATGGTGCCAGGCCAATCATTTAAGCTGCTTCCCGTTGCACCTGCTAACTCTTCCTATTTCTGATTATTTGTTATATGTAAAGAAGACAACAGATCTCACATTGGGAAGACACAGTATGCTGGGTGGCCCAGGTGGCAGTTTTCTATGTTGATATGTATCTATCATTTGCTTACTGCACAATTATGTATCATAATTGAGGCTCTTGCGAACAATGAGATGAATGCTCATTTATTAGACATGCATGGGTAAATATTTTTCCTATCTGTAAGATTCCTTTCCCTAACATCACCTACAGTATCTTTAAGAGTTGATCTTTGTAAGGTTTGTAGCTCTGAATTCAGGGCCTTAAATGATAGCTAGTTGTGTTAGGAGCTCTGTTTAATCTGCAGGTTGCTGAATAGTTTGTAACCAGACAACTTGTTGTTGTTAGATGCCATCCAGTTGAATTTTGACTCATGGTGACTGTGTGTGACAGAGGCGGGTTTTCTGGGCTATAATCTTTATCGGAGTAGATCACCAGGTCTTTCTCCCACAGAGCCGCTGAGTGGGTTTGAACTGTCAACCTTTTGGTCAGCAGCTGAGTGCCTGTCAGGCCATGAGGGCTCTTTAACCAGGCAACCAGAGGAAGGCTTCTGGTATTTGAGGAAGGGCAGGGAAACAGCTTCAGAAACAGTTACTCCACACAGGTTTCGTTTTCATTTCTTTTTCTTTTAAATCTTATTTCTTAAGGCCTTCTCAATTGGATAATTAATTGAATCACTGAATCAGTCACTGGTACACTTCTGATCATGGTCTAAGCAATGGAAAAATGATGAAAGAGCAAGGGGCAGCCTTCATTCACTCACTTAACATAAATCCACTGCGTTATTTACTGAGTGCTGCTCTCTCCTGCTCATATGTCTGACATGGTCCTTACCATCAAAGTTGAAATGGTCACAATTTGTTTGAAGATACAAGTCAGTCAGAAGTATGAAGTGTGATAGCAGAGAATGTATTGGATTTACAGCTGCACAGGGATGGGGAGGCACTTCACTGAGCTGCCAAGGAAGGGTGAGCCACAGGAAGTGATCTTTGATGTCTCACGTGCACACAGTAAAGGATGCTAACCAAACTCTTTATCTTTGTTTCATAAAATTATTAATACAAAGAAGAAGAAAACAGACAGGATATGCATTACAGTAAAAAACTCCACTGCCCTTAAGTTGATTCTGAATCCTAGCAACCCTTTACAGTAGGGAGAATATATACAAAATATGTAAGTACTTGAGAAGCATTATAAACAAAATTAGTGTATTAACAATTATTATAATGTATTTATTAAATTGAGGTTCCTGGGTGGTGGAAATGATTTGCTCTCATCTACCAAAAAGGTGGCTGTTTGAACCCACCTAACAGCCATGCAGAAGAAAGGCCCAGTGATCTGCCTCTATAAAAATTACCGCCAAGAAAACCTTATGGATTAGTTGTATTTGTAACAGCGTGGGTGGGAATCTACTCAATGACAACAGGGTTTTATTTATTAAATTAGGTAACAGAATTAAGGAGCTCCAGGGTCTGTTGGTCTTCCGTTGTAGGTAAAATTCTGCAAAATCTAAGGAACTTAGACTTGCATGTGAAAAAGAGGCTAGGGAAAGGACATAAGTAATATGCTTATGAAATTCTATGAAACATTTTACATTCACTACAACGTGACAACACAAGACAGCATACTCTAAATAAAGGTAACATTAGCAAACATTACCTGCCATATAGGAAAAATTCTTGTTGTTGTTATGTGCTGTGGAGTCGGACCCAACTCATAGCGACCCTTCCTTGGGTTTCTGAGGTGGTATCACTACAGAAGTAGATTGCCCAACCTTCCTTCTGAGGAGTCGCTGGTGGGTTTGAACTGCCAGCCTTCTGGTTAGCAGTCAAATGCCTTAGGCACTACACTACCAGAGCTCCTACATAGCAAGTACTGTATTACACCTTTCTCCCAAATAGAGATTGAGGTATCTGTATGCTCATTTTGTTTGACTGCAAAAAACAAGCATATTGTATTAATAATCTTACCAACAGCAGGAACTAATATTCACCGGGTGCAACTTGTGAATAAACCACAAGTGCTTTAGAGTATTTTCTTAATCCTAATTGCCCAGCCTTCTTTCCAAGGAGTGGCTGGTGGGCTTGAATTGCCAGCCTTCTGGTTAGCAGTCAAATAAATGCCTTAGGCACTGTGCTACCAGAGATCCTTTATATTTGGTAGTACTGTTATGAGCTCATCTTCCAGATGACAGAACTGAGCCTTAGAAAAGTAATTTCCCAAAGTCACAATGCTTGCTAAGTGGCCTAAATACAGGAATTTGAACCTAAACTCAACCATTGTTATTTTGACCCCCAGCACCAAACCACATGTCCTCCGGCTGTGTTTCTTCTCTAACATATGTACTCAAAGCTCTTCTGAATTTACATATATTTATAAGCCACATGGAATCCCCGGGTGGTGCAGATGGTTCATGCATTCGGCTGCGAACTGAAAGGTCGGAGGTTTGAGTCCAGCCAGAGGTGCCCTGGAAGGCAAGGCGATTGCCTTCAAAAATCAGTCAATGAAAACACTATGGAGCACTGTTCTACTCTGACACACAACTGAGTCGTCATGAGTTGGAATTGAGGGCAACTGGTTATAAGCCATTTAGAATATATGTATCTGTCAGTGTCCACTAGTCTCTGATACCATCCATGTCCACCAGCAACTCTTCTACAAATCCCAGTAGCCCACACCTCCCAAAAATCATTACAGCCCAGTCACCTCTAGAGCACTGTCCTTATTCCTTCCCAAGGCTTTACTGCAAACTCTGTATTCTATGGTTCATTTTTCTTCCCTTTGCCACGTCCATTGCCCAGTTCTCTTTTTCCAAACCATTACTCACAGAATGGACTTAAGTCACAGAATGGACTTAAGTGTTCACACATACTAGAGCCAAATTGCTTGTGGTCACTGAAAAGTTATAGAGGAATAAACTCACAAATATGCAAATATATGAGGACTGTGTGGTTTATGAGA
>NW_006921594.1:5852407-5863869 GCF_000298275.1 Orycteropus afer afer
GGACTTGTGCTATTCCTTCTCTTTCCCAGGCCCTTCTCCTCCGGGTCCTCCTGTGGACTTTACCCACTTTGTCTCCCCATCCTCAACACGAGCAAATATCTCTGTTGTAATTCATGATTTACATGTTTATCTCTGTAAGGGTAGTCCCTGAATTACAACATATTTGAGTTATGATGAAACCCACTCAAGACCGTCCACGTTTTCTGCGTATCTTATTGTTGGTAATTGTTGTTGTTTTGTTTCTTGTTATGTACTGTCGAGTCAGACCCGACTCACGGCAACGCCTCCTTGAGTTGCCGAGGCAGTATCACTATGGAAGTAGAGTGCTCCATTCTCCTTCTGAGGAGTGGCTGGTGGGTTTGAAACGCCAGGCTTCTGGGTAGCAGTCAAGTATCTTAGGCACTATGCTACAATAGGTATTACATATATCGCAGCACATAATTTGCTCATGTTATCCTCAGATCTTCACTTACAGATGTTCAATTTTATGATTTATTGCTCGAAACACTGTTGTATAGATTTTACTTTCTAAACTATGTCAGGGGCTTTAGTTACTTGAGAACCTAGACCCAAACGCTGATCATTTTGGTAATGCTGACAGATTCAGGAAGCTGTGAGATGTTACATCAAATCTATGAAAAAAATAAAAGGACCATATAGACAACTCTCACTAATTTTCTGACTAGATGTGCCACCCCCATTCCCAGGAATAGTCTAGATCATCCAGATCCAGGTACTTCCACAACTGACAAGATACCAATGTTGTCTAACTCTTCATCACTGGAGTACACTTTTATGTTTTTTTCTATATTTTTTAATGTATGTATTAAAATATATCTATACACGATGTTTTCAACCCCCAGAAAGACAAATGAAGATTGGGCTTATAAAGGTACTGATAATAGAAGGCAATAATGAAAACAAACAAACAAACAAATCCGAGGTATTCAACTTACCTCAGAACTAACTTAGGAAAGAGTCGTTGGACCAGAAGCCCGTCATAAGCCAGGCACTACTGTATTAAGGCAGACCTTTGGCTGCAAGAGACTATGCTTCTCTGACTAGGCTCGACTGTGAATCCTTAAGTTAAGAACTAAATCTTATTTATTTTGGTATCTCTGGTGTAGACCATGGTGACTGGTACAGAGCTGGTATTTGATCAATGTTTGCTGAATGAAGAAACTTACAACAATAGTTCTACCATGATCTCACTTCCCAGAGAAGTCCTACTTCAGGGAATACTTGTGGCTGTTTTTATGGGATCCTTCTCTGCCAGAGATTGAAGGTAATCCAACGATAATGACAGCTAGATCTTTAGTACTACGGGTGTTGGTATAAATAGGCCCAATGGTAATAAATAAATAATGTAAAGGTCAGTGTAGTGCCTAAGGCACTTGACTGCTAACCAGAAGGCTGTCAAACCCACCAGCCATGCCTTGGAAGGAAGATTGGTAAGGCACTTGACTGCTAACCAGAAGGCTGTCGGTTCAAACTCATCAGCCACTCCTTGGAAGGAAGGTTGGGCAATCTATTTCCGTAGTGATACTGCCTCAGAAACCCAAGGAGGGGTCGCTATGAGTCAGGTCTGACTCGACAGCACATAACAACAACAACAAAGGTCACACTGAATTTTAAAATAATAATAAACATTAGTGAGTATAATAAAAGTATGTTATGTTTAGTTTGGAACTTTTTATTTATTTACTTTCCTCTTCACATGGAAGGAAATTTTCCAGTAAACAAGGAACAAGTGGCATTTGGAATGAAAACTAAATTATACCTTTCCATAAGAAGATGTTTATATGGGATAGATCTGCATCTTACATAAGTATTTTAGTTTAAAGGCATGGTTTCCAAACTTGTGTAAGCTTCCTCACCTGAAGAGCTTTTAAATATAAAAGGGTAGACTGAGGAAATACAATATTTACCAAGCACTAGTCTCTGGACTGCTCCCCGGAAATCAATAGTTCAGAGGATAATCATATGGAGATTGAAAAGGTGAATATCTTGAACTCATGTAAAAGTCCCTAAATTTGGTGACAATGCCTTGTGGCAAACCTTACTTGATAGTCTAGTCAATCCTAAAGTTAGCCCCCCAGATATTAAGCATTGGGGTAGCAGATAAAACTCAGTAAGATTTGCCTAACAGTGTCTTTATTTCCAGCTGTCATTCATTACAAGAATCCTATCTCCTTCTTACCACATGCTAAAAAGACAATAGATGCAGAAACAAAAGCAAAAGGAAATAAATTACATCTAGCAACTTTCAGCAAAGAGGTGAAAAAAATCTTGGAAATTCTGTTTTGGCCCCAAATCTGCTTTGCACATTTGTTACCAATTAACATCACAAATTATCTGCTCTAATTCTCACTTTGAACAGCAATTCTGTTCAGATGAGCTGTAAAAAATATCATCCCAAGGAAGCTGAGTTCTTGAGGAGATCCTATGCTGATTATTAACAGTTTCATTTACTCAGAGCAACAGCTACAAAGCATCAAACTGTGCTTCTAGGACAGTGCTTCCACGTTTATCATGCATGTGCACAGAATCACCTGGAGATTTAGTTACTAGGCAGATCATGATTCAGTAGATGTGGTGGTCATGGAATTGCACCAGTCAAATCTGCTGCCTTGAGCATAACTGCAGAAGGCTTCAGGTGTGGCACTCTGAAATCCTATTGGCAGTAGGGTCAACCTTCCCACAGATTGCTCTAAGCCAATGACTGTATGCAGCAGAAGTACCATTGCTGCAAGAAGTGAGGCTTCGCTGACTTAGATTAGTGACTCCTCATTGATTTGGTAGAAACTGGCTTAGAATGGTACTGCAGCCTGAGAAACCTCTCATTCCGCCTTCACAGAGGTCAGACCTACACTGCCAACTCCTTCAGCTTCCTCTTCTTTTCCTTCCTCTCTGGTGTTTTCGTCAATGAATCTTTCATACGTCAAATCCCATCTTGGTGTGATCTACTTGGAGAACAGGACTATACAAAGTAGACCAGTAATGGAGGAAGGAGGCTTAAAATTTTGCCTGTCCCAGTTCCCAGCTGATGTCAATCCATCTGTCCACGAGTCACATTTTGGGTAGCAAGGTTCTATCTAGAGAACACAAGTCATAAATTCATAATATATCTGTGTACTAAAAAAAGGCAGCCTACATTTTGCTTTGTACCATTATTTGTCAAGTAGATCAAGGCTGATGGTAATTTGAAGGAAAAATAAAAAGCCTTTGAGGTTCCTGTCCTCCTTAAGTCAGATGAGAGACTAAAACTCACATCAGCAATGAACTGGTAAGAAACTTTTAGTATGCCACCTTAGGAGTCTGCACAACAACCCATATATCTTTTCACCTTTAAGGAAGTCTCCACAATTTGCTTTGTACACCATCACATGAATGTTCAAATTCTAAAAAAATGTTTTAAAAAATCCCCAATAATTTGGTGATATATCCAATACAGATGCAATTCGTTTAAGTTGCTAATGTCATCACACTTTGATACTGTGAATAACTGATAACCACTGTAGAAACCAGAATATCACAGTCACCAGGGTATTTTTGCTTTTTTAATTTGGAAAATGCTGAAAACAAACTTCTAGCATCCAAGTAACATTTTTTTTTTTTTTTACATTTGCTCTTTATTTGTATTAGTGTAATTTATTAGATTATAGGTTTTTTTCATATTTTATTAAATCTGGATCATATTTTCAGGACCTGCTTGCTAAGCTTTTGACCTGACAGATATCGTATCTTTCAGTAGGACTCTTAACAGTTAATGAATCTCATCTCTTAGGTTCTAATTTTATTCTGAGAATTTAAATTCCAAGAAGGTAACTTTAGTTTCAATTTCTTCAGGGTACCTCTTTCCTGGACTAAGAAATGGCCTTCACCTAAATAAGTCAGCTCTTTGATTTCTAAGTGTGTGACCCTCGCAGATGCATTTAGAAAATGGGAAAGACTGGGTCTAGTCTTTTTAGCCACAATCAAAAGAAATAATCTTCCCAGGTCAGAGTAAGAATATAAGTCCCTTTATTTTCAGAATAATGCATTTTATTTTTGTTGTTGTTGAGAATACACGTAACAGCACACACACCAATTCAACAATTTCTACGTCTACAATTTGGTGACACAGATTAAGTACTGTTTTAGTTGTGCAACCATTCTCACACTCTTCTGAGTTGTTCCTCTTCCATTAACATAAACTCATTACCCTCTGAGTTTCCTACCTTTTGAGTTGCTGTTGGCTCTTTCTTAATGACCCCTGAGCTAGTAGGTCCTTTTTTATATTGCTGAGGCCCAATATTTAAAAGAATAATTTATTCTACTCCTCCTGAGAGTAGGGGAATATGGGAGAATGAACTTAAGTAAATCAGCTTTGTTACACATTCTCAGAACTGTGTTGAGGTTTCTGATGAAGCTGTGCTGGATTAACCAAACCAAACCCACTGCCATCGAGTGGATTCTGACTCATTTTGACCCTACAGGACACAGCAGAACTGACCCAAAGGGTGTCCAAGGCTGTAAATCATTTACAGATGTAGACTGCCTCAACCTTCTCCCGTGGAACAGCTGATAGGTTTGAACCACTGACCTTTTGGCTAGTAGCTGAATACTTTAACCACCGCACCACCAGAGCTCCTGGAGTAGTACTCTCATAAACAGCTGGCAGTTTTGTGACTTCCTTTTGGCATGAAAACAGGGTCAGAATCACATTTGTATCTTTAAACCTAATAAACCCAAACTTGAGAATTTAAGAAGCTAATTTAACACAAGCAAAAAGCTATGAAATATTTATCATAATATCACCTATGAAGCAATAGTAACAACCCAGATGTCATTCAATTTAAAATCAGTTCTATAAAATATGGCACCTCTGTGCTGTAGAATGCTATGCATTTACTAAATTGTCAATTTTGAAGACAGTGGTGAAAAATTGAAAAGAAACTTCGAGATTACCTGAAAAAGCCTCATCTACATGAACTGCATAAATACCCATAAACACAGAGACACAAATATGTACATACTCATATCTACATACAAGTACAGGACTGAAAGAAAATATACAGAGAAACAATTGGAGATTACAAGTGGCTTTGATTTACTCAAAGTTTTCTTTAACACTGAAGAAATAAAAAGTTTGTCATTGGATGAGTTCCTCAATGCGACCATGAAGACAAAATAAGAAAAGTATTAAAACAAGAACAATTTTCTTTGGTCACTTTCTAAGTCTTGACTTTAACATGTGCATTTCTGATTAAATTTACTATTTTATGCAGAAGTTATGTTAGGTACTATCAGATATACAAAGATGATTAGCATAATGTCCCTTCTCCAAGAATTTGAATATACCATGAGCTGCCAGAATAGCGAACATATCTGTTTTGGGAGAAGTATAGCCAGAATGTTCCTTAGAAATGCGTATGGTGAGACTTCGCATCACACACTCTGGTCATTGTCAGGAGGGACTCGTCCCTGGAAAAGGATATATGCTCGTAAAGCAGAGGTTCAAGAGACAAGACGACGACCCTCAATGAAAGGTACTGACACAGTTGCTGCAACAACAGTCTCAAACATAACACTGACTGTGAGGATGGCATAGGGCCAGGCAGTGTTTCATTCTGTTGTATACAGGGTCACTATGGTTCAACACAACCACACTACAAAGTTTTTAGTCCAGAGGAAAACATAAAATAAATGGATTAGTAATCATAATCAAGCCAACATTTGCCAAGTTGACCTTACAAACCAAGGGCTAAGGGGTAGGAAGGAGCTCTGGTAGCGTAGTGCCTAAGGTACCTGACTGCTAACCAGAAGACTGGCAGTTCAAACCCACCAGCCACTCCTCGGAAGGAAGGTTGGGCAATCTACTTCTGCAGTGATACTGCCTTGGAAACCCAAGGAGGGGTTGCTTTGAGTTGGGTCCAACTCGACGGCACATAACAACAACAACAACAACGAGTAGGGAGGAAAGAAATAAGTCAGCAGAAATGAAGGAAAGTCTTCATGAAGCATGAAGTCTCTGAAATTATGCAGAATTCTAGAAAGTAGATAAGAATAGTTAAAAAAAAAATGCTTGGACAACATCAAATATTCAAATTTAATGCTAGACTGTAAGAAAGAAAAGGCTCAAAGGTAGGTGGACCACATGCTGATGGGCCTCGATGCCAGGCCAAATGTAACACTTAATTTGAAAGCTGTGGGTAGATCCTCTGGCTTGTGATCAAGGAAGTGAAGCTCTGTTTAACCAAGACTTACCTGCAGCAATATGGAGGATGGCAAACGAGGGAACAGGCAGCAAGCGAGGGGAACAGGGCCTTAACAATCACCTAAGCGAAAAGGGAAAACATTCTAAGATCCAAATCAAACTGATGGAGAAGGAGAAGAAAGAAGAGTCAAGTGACTCTGAAGTCAAGGCTGGAGGAATCACGGTCCCATTAACTCCTACTAACCAAGCTTGGGCAAGCCACTTAACCTCCTTTCGCTTATTTCACAACATAATATGGATTCATCATAATGTTCACCTCAAAGACTTGTTAAGAGGGTAAAACGAGGATATTAATGTAAAACAGGTAGCACTGTTCCTAACACATAACTGCTCTACTGAAGTTAGCTCCTATTATGATTATCATTACTAATAATAATGAGGAGCTCTGGTGGCGTAGTGCCTAAGGCATCTGACCGCTAACCAGAACACTAGCTGTTCAAACCCACCAGCCACTCCCAGAAAGGAAGACTGGGCAATCTACTTCTATAGTGATACTACCTTGTAAACCCAAGTCGGATCCGACTTGATGGCAGTGAGTTTGGTTTGGTTTGGTTTTGGATGTAAATTTGAGGCTGGAGAGAGATGGGCATGATCTGCATTGACGTGTATTAGAAATGCTTGTGGGTTAATTAAAAATACATGTTCTAGGCCCTAACACAAATGTAAAGATTCTGAATCAAATCAGAGTAAAGCCCAGGCTTCTAAAAAAAAAGAATACGATCACTTTTCAACTATTTACTGTCTGGTCCTTATCACAATGTTGAAATTCAAAGGCTTTAGGGTTCTCTGGATTGCCTTGCTATTTCTGTAGTATGTTAGAATAAATGAAGAGCACGAGAGCGCAAATACAATGAGATTTGTGATACAGAGATAAGGGAAACTGAAGGAATTTACAGCCTCAGTTTCTGAACAAAATATGAGGTGAGATCACCAATACAGAAAACAAGGGCTTAAAGAAAAGAGGGAAAGATTTAGAATGATCACTATGGAGAATGAAATAGAGATATAACAAGGTAAAGATGAAATGACTGTAGAAGAGTCTTGGAGGCCCAACTTAGGTTAGCAAGCTCTCTTACTTTAGTCATGTTTATGGATTAGTAACAGATTTGTATTCTGTGCTTAGAGGAACTGACTTTCTTACAATATACATGTTCTGGGTTTTCAAATCATGCAGCTCTACATAAGTACATACACACAGATACATGCAGCAATATTCTTAAATAGAGCAGGTTAGAACCATCCAACCTAGTGCTGTATAATACACCTTCTGTTACGATGGAAATGTTCCCTGTCTACTCTGTCCAATCTGGAATCCACATGTGGTTACTGAGTATTTAAAACATGGTTGGTGAGACTGGTCAACTGATGTTAACTTTATTTAAATTTAAATAGTTACATGTAGCTAATAGCTATCATATTGGACAGTGTAGATCTAATGAGTACAGAAGTTCTTAATCTGGGGTCCAGGGGCACCAGAATCTGTGGTTTGTGAAGTTCAGTGAACATCCTGAAACTGTATGTAAAGTTATGTACATGTGAGGATGGTGCAGCACTGAGCAGTGTTCTGTTGTACACAGGGTTGTTGTAAGTAGAAATCAACTCAATGGCACCTAACAACAACAACAACAACAACAAGTGATTTTTTTTCTGGGAAGAAGGTCTTTTGATTTAATAGATTCTTAAAGGGTTCTGGAGATGCAAAAAAGCTGAAAAACCATGCATCATGTCTCTTACACATTATTTTTCTATCATTTGGTCTAACATTTTTATTCATCATCTGTGTGGGTATTGCCGTTATGTTTAGATTTCAAGCGATTAAATAACTAAATTAATCACCATTCTGGAGTAGGGTTTAAATATTCGCACTTTGCAGCCTGAGCAGAAGGAGACAGCCTGAAGACAGAATAGGCAATAATTATATTTGGTATAATACGGAAACTACATATAAAACCCGCTGGCAAAGCTAATTCTTTAATCTGGTTATTAGTGCCTGAAATCTCTACCACTAGAGTTAATCCTTCCTATTACTGTTTCTGGAAGTAAAATGTTACCTTTTATATACGTACAGAAATTTACTATTTGAGAAAAGATAATGTGAAAGGGTCTTATCTGTGAGGATATGCACTGTACAGGGTCCCTTCCTTCATAGGGCCAGATTACTGCATCCTGTCTACTATAAGTAGTTATTTAAGAAAAGGCAACAGATTTTTTCACATACAGTTAAGATGAACAACTCTCTCGCTCCCCAAAGATCTCCCTTTTCACATTCTCCATCTTACACAGAAAAGCTCTGTTTTGGGTATTAACCTCTGTAGGATCTACTGTTGTTGTTGTTGTTGTTATGTGCTGTCGAGTCAGATCCGACTCATAGCGACCCCTCCTTGGGTTTCCAAGGCAGTATCACTATGGAAGTAGATTGCCCAACCTTCCTTCCAAGGAGTGGCTGGTGAGTTTGAACCGACAGCCTTCCGGTTAGCAGTCAAGTGCCTTAGGCACTATGCTACCAGAGCTCCCGTAGGATCTACTACTACCTGGTCATTTCTACAGAAGTAGATTTTCCAGTTTATATTTATTTGCACAGCTAAGATGAAGATGAGGCAGGAAGAGGCTAATGAGGAGAACATGTGGCAACTGTCCTACTGTAACATTAAAGCTATTAACATGTCCAGTCTTTCTCGAAATACCGAGAAATGCCTTTCGCAAACATCTCCATCAAATCTCCCCAGGACAGGCTAGAAAGTTGGTAGGCTGTAGATTTTTTTGGTCTAGAAAATTCTCAATGAACTCAGAATCTACTGAACAATGGAGCTGAGGAGCAAACTATATAGAAGACTAGGGGTGGATCCCTTATAATTTGGCTTGACTTCCCACCTGTTATTATGGGTGGACTGCATGCCTAATGAGATAATACTAATCAAGCTCCTTTCCCATATTACACTAGTAAAGCACTACAGAATCCAAAACTCTGGCTTCCATGTTGTATTTTTAACTTTTAAAACTACCTAAGATGGCGCAATCTACTTCCATAGCGATACTGTCTCGGAAGCCCAAGGAGGGGTCCGAATCCATGGCACATAACAACAACAACGTTGAAAATATTATGATCACATTTCCTTTCTCAGGCAAATTTGGTGCAAAAGCAAGAAACTTTTTTTTTTTTTTAATGTAAATGGTACATTGGTTCTTTCTTTGGCTACAGATAGTATATGTTCCTGGTTTATATATCATTTTTCTTACCTTAATCCGCTCAATAAAGAAGAGTGTCTACCTTGATAAAACCAAAAACCAAAAACCAAAAACCAAACTCACTGCCATCCAGTCAGTCCTGACTCACAGTGACAACTCCTTGGGTTTTTGAGGTGGTATCACTATGGAAATAGCTTGCCTAATCTTCCTTCTGAGAAGTGGCTGGTGGGTTTGAACCATCAGCCTTCTGGTTAGCAGTGAAATGCTTTAGGCACTACGCCACCAGAGCTCCTTCCACTTTGATAATGAAGTAGTAATAATAATGTGGAAGGATCAACATTTGAAATATTGTATGTTCATGACATTTTAGAAGAAAATAAATCATAGGAAGAGAAAGCATTTGGCTAAAAACAGATAGTTGCTTATTAATATAATAAATGATTGATTTATTTGTAGAGTTAAATCCTTCACACTCGAGACAAGATTTCTACTGTTACAAAATATAGTTTAAAACAGACATAGCTAAGTATATTCAGCTCTCTAGAAATATTTTATCTAGCTCTAATGTTTACTGCCAATCAGAGATTTAGGATCCAAAAGAAGATGAAATGTGAAGGATGAAATACTGTACTCTGTCATATAATTACTTTAAATATTTTTCCACATCAAAAATATTTAATTTCCTCTATTACTCTTACTCTAGGCAATGAAAGATACTTCAGGGCATTTAAATGTAAAACTACAAGTTCTTACTTTACATGGCCAGGACTAGGATGTCGGGCTCTAAACGGGGAATTCAAGGTTGAATAAATATATTTTATTCTAAGATGTATAATGTACTACTAACTCATTGCTGTGGAGTCAATTCAGGCTCACAGTGACACTAAAGGACATAGGAGAACTGCCCCACAGAGTTTCCAAGGCTATAAATTTTTATGGAAACAGACTGCCACATCTTTCTATGTGGGCTTGAACCACTGACCTTTCGGTTAAGCAGCTGAGTGCTTAACCACTGTGCCACCAGGGCTCTTAAGAGACCTAAACTCTTGATTTTATCTCCCTCCCACCACCACAGGGCAGAAGTAGTCAGAGGGCAGACATCAGGGTTTGGGAATATAAATGTATAATAATTTTTAAACTGTAAAGCTGAATATAAACAAAAAACCATTAAAATTTTAACCTCCGTTTGTGATCATTTTAATTGACCAGAATAATCTACTGCAAACAGTGCTGGTGATCCTGACAGGAGGGCCAATGGAAGAAAAGACCAAAAGTCTTCAGCAGAAATGGGGCAACAAAGCAGAAGACGACTGCTCTCCCTGATTCAGTTCCATGGAGCACAGTTCTACTCTGTCACACACGGGGTCACCACAACTCAGGGTCAATCTGATGGTAACTGGCTTAATGGTTGGAAAGGATTCAAGGGAGCTGGGAAACTGACTCAGAAAGACCTGATTGGTTATTGACAAGCCTTGTGTTTCTAAGTAAGTAGTGTCCAGTGAAACTCTCACAGTGGATCCAGAAAGACTGGGATTAACCTCATTTAATTGATTTGATTTGACAGGTAATTACTTTGGAATTAGTAATTAGTCAATATTTTAATGAAATGGGTTGGCAACTAGAAACCTGCAAATTACCTGTCTGATACTCCCTATTAAGTATAATTAGCGCTTTTGACAGAACCATAAATTCTGTGTTGTGGGACTAATATATCTGTATTTACAAAGTTAAATACCCGTATCATCATTTTATTTTAGGGCAGTGTTTTACCTTCTAGTATTTCATGTCTTAATTCATTAATATGAATATTTTTTTCAGTACAATACATAGTTTTGTCCTTATGACACAGCAAAGAATAATCTTTTCTTTTTTTTGGCACAGAAAAATACATTAATAAATAAGGACTTTCAAAAGTACCACATAATCACAGATTTTATTCTAGTTTCAGATCATCGGAATTCTTCAAATGAGAAGATATCAACTAGTTCCTGAAAAAAAGTAAGATTTCTGCTCTTCT
>NW_006921594.1:5864314-5865476 GCF_000298275.1 Orycteropus afer afer
TAATGGTTGAAATTTAAAAGACGTCCCTGTAACAACCTTTTCAATGATAAAGCAGCTCTGTAATAGCAAAGCCCAAAAAGATTTGAGGATAAGAATAGTAACAAATTGTCATGGTGTGTAAAATAGAGATTTTCTTAAAATTAGGCAAGGAGGTTAACTGATATCCATTATAATCACCCCAATTTTATGAATATGTTTCCCTAGAAAGTAATTCTCCCTTCCAGCACACTTTTAGGCAAAAGACTGTCCACATACTGAGCAACAAATGAAGAAAAATTGGCCCTAAAGGAATCCATGACCTTTTCTACCAGGAAGACTGGACATGTTCACAGATACACCCAACACAACTTAGAATTCAAGAAGTGCTGGAGGAGAGAAAAGAACAAGGCACAATTTTGAGATAGCCGGTACCCAGCAAGTAACATCCTCAAGCACTGGATTCATTTCCTCAGAACTAGACACACGCCCACCTGCTGGAGCAGGTGGTTTGGCCTTACTTTGAGGCATTTAACAAATTCTTTTTCTTCAAGTTACTTGGCCCTGCCAGAATTTGTGCTGCTTTTATAAAGATACAGTCTTTCGAAGCTCTGCAAAACAAGTTGAGACTAAGTCATGTTTTTCGAGACATTTTTAAAAATGTAATTTTCCAATTTATTTGTCTACTGACAAACTCTCTTGTCTCTTCAGTGAAATTTAGTATCATAAATCCTATCTTCCTGACATTACATAATCTTCCACAAATATGTAACCACAGAAGAAAAATCACTTGACTTACAACATTAAGGATGAGTGAATAGATGATGCTGGAAAATAAAACAAGGTAAGCAGATTTTAGTTCTAGCATTTCAGATAAAGCATTAAGTTCCTATGTTTTGGATCATAACGACAAACACGAACTCAAAGAGTGATACAAATCTCAGACCTCTAAAAGAACACATAGTTAAGACACATGGTACAGCTGCAAATTACTCAGGTAACAGTAAACATTGAATTTTGCTTCTGCATAATTTCATCAGCACTGGCTTCATTGGAATGGCTAAATACAACTTTACTAAAAATGATACACTAATACCTTTAGTGGGAGCTCTGGTTGAGCAGTACCTAAGGCATCTGACTGCTAACCAAAAGGCTAGTGGCTCAAACCCACCAGCCACTCCTCGGA
>NW_006921594.1:5866541-5871725 GCF_000298275.1 Orycteropus afer afer
CTTTATTTTGGTGAAACTGTCCTTCATTAGAAGCAAATGACCTCAGAAAAATCCCAAAACCAAACCCACTGCCATCGAGTCAATTCTGAGTCACAGTGACCCCCGGTGCGTTTCTGAGGCAGTAAATCTTTACAGAAGTAGATTGCCCAGTCTTCCTTCCGCGAGTGGCTTGTAGGTTTGAACTGCCAACCTTTTGGTTAGCAGTCAAATGCCTTAGGCACTGTGCCACCAGAGCTCCTTAAATGACCTCAAGGACTTGCATTTTGTAGGAGGAAGGATGAACCTTGGAGTTCAAGGGTGCAAAGAATCAACTGGATTATGATTCTGGGTACAGTGGAGATTTAACCAGGCTGTTGTTGTTGTTTGCCGTTGAGTCGGCCCCAACTCATAGCGACCCCTCCTTGGGTTTCCGAGGCACTATCACTACGGAAGTAGGATTGCCCAACCTTTTTTCCGAGGAGTGGCTGGTGGGTTTGAACCATCAGCCTTCTGGTGAGCAGTCAAGTGCCTTAGGCACTATGCTACCAGAGCTCCTTAACCAGGCTACTCTTTGTATTAGGATTGTTCTGGTTACAGGGTTCCACTGGCTTTGAGTGGTCTGTCCCTAACCCTCTTTCCCCCACAAAATCTGTTATGTTAGCATGTGGTTCCACAGAATGCAAAGATCTCCAGGAATGTATTTATGGTATTAGAGCAGAAACACCTGTATGTAACTTAAGTGTATTTAGGGTAGAATGCCTTGGGACATAGTAGGGCATCTGCTGGCCACCTCTGATAATAGAGCTCAGCTTTTAGACTTTGATAAGTGCTTGACAAAAGAAGGTGGGACTGGGGAGCCAGCCATTCCAGATACTGAAAAAAAATACAAATATTGAAAAATCACAGATACTGAAAAAGCTTCTAGTACAGTGTATCATAGTATATATTTAGTAAGAATCTTAGAAGCAAAACCCCACTTTAGTGTAAGAAAACTATGACCCCAAAGTCTTTTTTCTACCATGCTATGTTGTCTCCCCTGGGAGCTCTGGTGCCGTAGTGCCTAAGGGATTTGACTGCTAACCAGAAGGCTGGCGGTTCAAACCCACCAGCCACTCCTGGGAAGGAAGATTGGGCAATCTACTTCTGCAGAGATACTGCCTCGGAAGTCCAAGGAGGAGTCAGATCTGACTCCACGGCAATGAGTTTTTTGAGTATGTTGTCTCCCTAGTGAAATGTTACAACAAGCCTTCTTATAGACACCAATGTCCATTATGCCAAATGCCTGGATATCCTAACTGTTTCTGCATCAAGTTACAAGAAAGTCAACGGAGAAGTTTCACTCCTCCACAATACAGTTCCCATTTTACCCTGCAAAACAATGAGAAAATAGGGGTTGTTTTACCAAAACAAACTTTATAGCCAGTATTATTGCAATATATTTATTCCCAACAAAGTTGGACACAAGATGGACATACAGTGAGACACAACTGCTAAATGGAGAACAAGGAAAAGCATCACTCAAGAGTCCCAGTGCCTAAGAGTTAGGCTATTTGATCATAGAATAAAACACCAATATCAAAGAGATGCAGAGATTCATGAAAGTAAAGATATTCCTCAAGAAATCTAAATTAAAACAAAAATGCCCAAGCGACTATTTGAAGTTATTAGTGGCAACCAATGAAACCTAACCAGATGTTTATACAAACCACATAAACAGTGCAGTTCCTATCTTCAAGCTGGATGTCAGAGAGAATCTGAAACTTGCTCTTAAATGTAGAATAGCTAAAGCTAAAGGAAGAAATGATGAAGTAAAAAAGTTGAACAGTTAATTTCAAAGGGTGGCTTGAGAAGACAAAGTAGAACCTGCTCAAAAGACTCTTTGAAATATTAAAAAGCAAAGATGTCACCTTGAGGACTAAAGTGCACCTGACCCAAGCCATGGCCTTTTTAATCACCTCATATGCATGTGAGAGCTGGACAATGAATAAGGGAGACAGAAGAAGAATTGATGCATTTGACTTATGGCGTTGGTAAAGAATATTGAACACACCATGGACTGCCAGAAGAATACACGAATCAGACTTGTAAGAAGTACAGCCAGAATGCTCCTTAGAAGTGAGGTCAGTGAGACTGCATCTTACGTACTTTTGCACATGTTATCAGGAGACACCAGTCCTGGAGAAGGATATTATGCTTGGTAAAGTAGAAGGTTAGTAAAAGAGGAAGACCCTCAATGAGAGGGGCTGACAGCAGCTGCAACAGTGGGCTCAAGCAACGGCTGCGAGGATGGTGCAGCCCTGGGCAGAGTTTCATCTTGTTGGACGTATGGTCAGCACTGACTAAACAGCACCTAACAACAAAATAACAGCATTACCTTAAAAAAAACTGATAGTAAAGCAACTTAATGAAGAATTATGTTTGATCAAACACAGAACCCGTCTATGGTTTTGGTTATGTATCACTTTGATCTGAAGGCAGTCATCATGATTCCAGAAAATCTTTCTTCTTTGGACTTTACTTTTAGACATGCCAAAAAAACACAACCAACCAACCAACCAACCAAACCAAACAAACAAAACCGAAACAACAACTACAAACCAATCTCTGTATTTCCTGTAAAGTACATTCCAAAAAATCATTCCAAATTTCTAGTGTTCATCAAATCACTCTATGTGCAATAAAGTCCTGTGTGAGAGCAGAGAGAAAAAAAAGAACAGCACAACGCAAATACCCAGGAAACGTATGAACAATATTATTAGGTATTTCAAGCCTCTGAGGAAGACTGTTCTTTACTTGATGGTAAGTCTCATTCAATTAATTAATTACCAAAAAAAAAAAAGGAAAAAAAAAATTTAGACTAAGCGCTGTGGCTTTCAACATCAAAAACAAATTCCAAAATACTCAAGACAATAAGCTCTGTGTCTGATATGTGTGTTTGTGTATGTGTGTGCATGTGGAATATATTTTCCCCCTAAATCTAAAATAGATTTCCTTCTCTAAGGTTAACTTTCCTTTCTTCCCATTTCTGTGCCTTCACATGTGGCCACTTTTATTGTTCCTTCATGGGAAGTACCTTTCTTGATGCATTTGATTTCTACACAAGTTAAACTTACCTTCATAGTAGGTTGTCATGAGCTATCTGTGACTTTCCAGTGACACTCAATATCATTTAGGCTCATTAGAAGGGGTCTTAAGCAGGGGTCACAGTGAACAAAATGCTTAGCTTTCACTATGAAAGGAGAGGTTGACTACTGCTGCTTAAGAATTTCAAATATCTGTGGGAGCATCCAAAGAAATCTTGGGGAAAGCTGCCCCTCCTGCTACTTTCACAGTGTAAAGGGCCTAGAGCCCCTCTGTGGAATGAGGACATGTCAGTAGCAGAGAAAACCCTGTTTTCCTCCATGCCTCTCAGAAATGGTGCTTCAAACAGCCTTCTCCTGTTCCAGTCTGCAAATATTCCTAGCAATGGGAGGCAGACTAACAAGAAAGAATGGAAAATATGAAAGGGAGAAAGATGAAGTAGATTTTGAGAAGCAGGCAAGAGGGGAAGAAAAAGCCAACAAAGTCTAATCAAATGTTAACAATTATTAAAACATTTTAGAGTAAACTTCCACCCAAATCACAATGGAAAAAAAAAGAAAAAGTATTAAAAAAGGGGGGTTGTATTTCCCTTCCTCTCTTCCCTCTTTATTTTCCAAACTTCTTTTCACTCTCAGCTCTAATTCTATCCAGTTTGAAGCATTTGAAAAATGGGACTTTTTGAATAAAATGAAATTATTTTAAGTATGAATGCAAAAGTTAAAGCATGTTTGACTGAGGAAACTGATGAAAATGAGACCAGCATCATATACTAGGTCCCCGAATCCTAGCACTCCATTGAGCAATAATGGTCACATATGATAGCCACTAGGTGAATGTAAAAATGTGAAATAAATCCTAGGAGCTCTGGTACCATACTGCCTAAGGCACCTGACTGCTAACCAGAAGGCTGGCGGTTCAAACCCACCAGCCACTCCTTGGAAGGAAGGTTGGGCAATCTACTTCCATAGTGATAACGCCTCAGAAACCCAAGGAGGGGTCGCTATGAGTTGGGTTCGACTCGATGGCACATAACAACACAACAACAACAAAATAAATCATATGGGTTGTGCAGAATAAACTAACAGGGTGTTAATTCCACTCAACATAGCCAATACACTTAAGAATATATTAAGTGGCTGTAGTGCTTGAAGGAATCTTTTACAAAGCAGAAAGTGCTTTGTGCTAAATCTCAACTTCCAGGTGAAAGCCATTGGGCTGAACAAATGCTTTTGTTAAAAAAAATAATATTAAATATCAGAAAGCCTAAGAATATAAAAGAGAGAGTTCTTGTACTTATTAAAAGATAAACATACATTTCTGGTGATTAAGAGACAGTTTAGAAATATTCAAGTATGATTTCTTAAGATTTAATGTATATGTTATACAAATAACTCCATAAGAGAAGACCCAGACACATAAGACAGGGATATTGTGGGGAAGCAAGAAAATACAACATTATTGGTACTTGTAGTTTTTTTTTTTGTTTGTAAAGCACCTTTTTTTTTTTTTAAATAAATACAATAAATTTAGAGCTTTCAACAGTGTTTTCAATGTTCCACACACCTGAATTTTATAATTATTCTCAAAATGCAGTTTGCTGTAATGTCATGTTGGTAAAATCTTCAAATTTCATATCTGAACTTTCAGAAGCTGTAGCAAATACTTTCAAACAACTCATTTTTTACTTTGTAATTTAATATCCAATGATAACCAAGGATCACTGTTAATGACTCATTAACCAGACAGGCACTTGACTGCTAACCAGAAGGCTGGCCACTCAAACCCACCAGCCACTCCTCAGAAGGAAGATGGGGCAATCTACTTCCATAGTGATATTGCCTCAGAAACCCAATGTGGGGTTGCTATGAGTTGGAACCAACTGGAGGGCTGTGAGTTTGTTTTTTTTGGTAACAACATATGTCTTTATTAA
Organism: Orycteropus afer afer; assembly: GCF_000298275.1. Lineage (NCBI taxonomy): Eukaryota > Metazoa > Chordata > Mammalia > Tubulidentata > Orycteropodidae > Orycteropus > Orycteropus afer. The sequence continues at coordinate 5,871,532 of NW_006921594.1, forward strand.
AAAACAAAAACAAAATGAAACAAAAAAACCACTCTCTGGATACATGCTTTTCTCCCACTTACTATGCCACAAGTAACTAACTCTCCACCTCATTCAACAGCCTTCTACATTATTTACAATACCACAGTATTCTATCATTGGAACGTAACACAATTTATTTAACTATTTCTCTACGTTAGATACTTACATTGTCC
>NW_006921594.1:5872905-5873912 GCF_000298275.1 Orycteropus afer afer
AGCCACTGCTGTGGAGATCTGGCACCGTAAGGCCTTTCTGAGGAAGTCTTGTTTCACAGGATGCATAAAGTGCAAGGGGGATGCAAAAAAATAAAACTGGTCAGGGAGGATCTGCTGTGTTACGGCAATGTTTAGACTTGTATAAAGTCCTATTGCTTTGGATAAAGTAATTCTGGGGCTAGGGTTGAGAACAGGATCTCGAGGTAAAACTCATGTACACTCATGTTCAAAACCCATTGTCCTGCCTACACTGTTGCCTACAAAGGCACCTTCCTGTCCAACAGTTCCCTCTCCCTTCAAGCCACTTCAACCTGTGTTCTCCCCTCCCTTTACCCCCACACTCCAAGATACAGAGAAAAACAGGCATATGGACATAAACATTTCTCATGGGCAAGGGATCAAAGCTCTCATCAGATTCTCAAAGAGGTCTGTGATATTCACAAAAGTATGAAAAACAAAATAAAAACAAAAATTTCACAAAAAGTCCACTGGTCTTGACAGCAAATGTTATCTAATGGCAGTGAGATAAACACTGCATAAAATGCAGTCTCTGGTGATGCAAATGCTTAGGTGTTTGACTACTAGCCAGAAGGGTTGTGGGTGCTGGAAGGCAGACCTAGCAATGGACAGCTGAAAGGTCACAGCCTTGAAACCACCATGGGACGGTTCTACTCTGCACATATGCACAGTCAACTGGTGACCACAGCATTCAGGGACCACATGGCCATAGGTGAAGGTCCTTCAATGGCCATACACTCTTAGAATCTGACAGGGACTGACTACCACGATTACCAAAACCTGAAATAAGTAAGATAGCAGTTTGCTTTGTTCAGAAAAACTATGCCCTACAGGTACAGGACTCTTCTGTCTGTAGCAACAATCAGTCTGGCATTTTGTTTCAGATACTGAGTAGTGACCTCTTCCATGATGGAAACATGTCCAAGGTTACACAACCAGTACGAAGCTGAAGGCACTGGAATCCAGGCAGTCTGACTCCACTCTCCGAG
>NW_006921594.1:5875147-5899361 GCF_000298275.1 Orycteropus afer afer
TTCTACAAAAAAAGGAAGTACACTCTCGGTACTCATATGCTACAAGACACTGAGCAGAAGAATAAATGTTTAGCAGAGGACAATGCTCTAAATCTTGAGCGCAGTGCTTAAAAAATGAAAGAATCCTAAGGTGTTTAGTGCCTTGGTATAACTCAAAGGATGTTATCTAAAAAACAAGTAACTGGCTTTATGTGGAACAAAAGGTAGATCAGTTCACCTTGCTTTGAAAAAAAGTTGTCTATTATAGAATATTCCAGTGAAAGCCACAGAATGACACAGAAGCCTTGACTAAAGGCTTTGATATTCAAGAGGATTAAACAAATGAGCACTAGCGTCTCTTAGCAGAGAGATTATGAAGAAACTCACAAAAGCAGACACAATTCTAAAGGGACAGTGAAGGTTAAAGAACATAAGGATTTGGGGGAAATGTTACATGTGGTGATACTCAGATAAGAAGCATGAAAATAAATTAGTGAGAAATGAACATTAAAAAATGAGATTTTTTTCTATCTTCAAAACAGAGAAATGTTAATCAATAAGGGCTCAAATGAAGTAATCATTTTTCTTAATCTGAAAAATAAAAATGAAACTAAGAATCAGGCATAGCTAGGCACAGGAAATGCCATCTGTATGGGATTTAGCAAATTTATTTTGCATCCTTTCTTTTTATTTTTTTTAACTAGGGAGAAAACCAAATCCCTAGCTGTTAGGTAAAACAGACTTGGTAAAATGGTGAAAGGAGGCACAGCTGTTCCCAGGTACATTACTGCCAGTTCTGAAGGAAAATGTCAAAGCTGAAATTCACTTTCATCACCCAAGCCCTGGTTGAAGTTGATGAATGACACCAGATAGTCTACAGTATAAAGTGCAGCAGGGAATTAAAAGATTCTAATGAAGTGAACAGAAAAATACCTTTCACATTTATGAAACTATTTACCAATATTCAACTATTTACCAAAAGTTGAAGCTTTTATGGTAGCTACAATCTATCCAGCTGCCTGAGCAAATGCAAAAGCTGGAGAGTAACTGAGGCAAATTCTACTAGAAATCTTAATTAAGGATTACAGTGGCTTGTGATCATAAACTAAGAGCTCTGGTGGCACTCTGGTTAAAACACAGGGCTGTTAATCAAAAGGTTGAGAGTTCGAACCCACTAGCTGCTCTGAGGGAGAAAGATGAAGTAGTCTGCTTCCGTAAAGATTTACAACCTTGGATACCCTATGGGCCAGTTCTACTCTGTCCTATAGGGTTACTAGTAGCTGGAATTAACTCAGTGGCAGTGGGTGGGCCGTCACAGACTAATCTCTTTTTATACAAATTTCTGTGACTGGAGTTGAATGATACTAATAATTCTACCAAGTCCTCAAAGAACCCTTAAGATTAAAAGAAATACATTGCAAATTTTTAAGAAGCAAACCTTAGGTAAAAAACACACTCAGCCTATGCTTAACAACTCATTGTAGAAGTCAGAAAAAGACCAGGATGCTAAAATGGGCACAACTCTCTGTTTCCATCATCTCTTCTCTCTGCCTGGCCTCTCCTCATTCAATGCCCTTCATTCTCTAGTTTTAGGAAACAGATACATTCCTTACATGCGAAAATGTAATTTGAAAATTAACGTTTAGATGGTAATTAAGGCTGACCCAGAAATAACTTGCCCTATAAAAGTAAGACTGAGAGGTTTATTCAAGTATAACCATTGGTATTAATTTAATGATAGAAAAAAGAAAAAAAAGTAACCTACTATCCAACAATAAAAGAATTATTAAATGAATTATGGAAATTAAGCAGTCATAAAAAATGTGTTTTCATAGATTTATTGGCATGGGGATATACTCAGGACATAATGTTAAATGGATGTCAGAAGAGACTCTGAAACTTGCTCTTGAATGGAGAGTAGCTAAAGCAAATGGAAGAAATGACAAGATAAAAGAGCTGAACAGATTTCAAAGAGCAGCTCAAGAAGGCAAAGTCAATTATTATAATGAAATGTGCAAAGACCTGGAGTTAGAAAACCAAAAGGGAAGAAAACATTTAGCATTTCTCAAGCTGAAAGAAGTGAAAAAATTCAAGCCTTGAGTTGCAATACTGAAAGATTCTATGGCCAAAATATTGAAGGATGCAGGAAGCATCAAAAGAAGATGGAAGGAATACACAGAGACACTGTACAGAAAAGAACTGGTCGACATCCAATTATTTCAGGACGTGGTACATGATCAAGAACCAATGGTACTGAAGGAGGAAGACGAAACTGCACTGAAGGAATTGGTGAAGAACAAGGCCCCGGGGATTGATAGAATACCCGTTGTGATGTTTCAATAAATGGGTGCCGTGTTGGAGACATTTAATCATCTATGCCAAGACATTTGGAAGACAGCTATCTGGCCAACTGACTGGAAGAGATGCATATTTGTGCCCACTCCAAAGAAAGATAATCTCACAGAATGTGGAAATTATTGAACGCTATCATTATGACATGCAAGTAAAATTTTGCTGAAGATAATTGAAAAATGATTGCAGCAGTATATTGACGGGAAACTTTCAGAAATGCAAGCTGGATTCAGAAGAGGATGTGGAAAGAGGATATATCATTGTTGATGTCAGGTGGATCTTGGCTGAAAGGGAATTCCAGAATACTTAATTGTGTTCATGAGGAACCTGTACATAGACCAAGAGACTGTCATTTGATCAGAGCAAGGAGATATTGCATGGTTTAAAATCACTAAGGCTGTGCGTAGGGTTATATCCTTTCAAGTTACTCAAACCAAAGATGGTATGAATTAAGCAATGACTGAATTTAAGATACATTACAGGAAAAGCTGTCTTACAAAAATTTACTAAATGGGTAAATTCATCTATGTAGACAAGCTTCCTGAGATAGGGGAATAAAAAGCCTTCTAGAGCAGCCAACATTACAAAGAATGCACTGCTGTCAAGTCAAATCCTACTCACAGCAACTCCTCCTTGGGTTTCTGAGGTAGTATCCCTACAGAAGTAGATTGCCCAACCTTCCTTCTGAGGAATGGCTAGTGTGTTTGAACCGCCAGCCTCCTGGTTAGTAGTCAAATGCCTTAGGCACCTTTCTTGCCTGCCTCCAGCTTAGCCTTTTGGTTTAATTTGTTTTGCTTGATAGTTTCTTTTGTTTAAAAATATGTCATATATTTTTCAAAAATAGGGATAGATAGTTACAGACAGAGTAACCATACTTACTCTATCTGTATGCTGAGGAAATAATCTAAGAAACAGGAATATATGAAGAAGAACATGGCATCAGGATTGAAGGAAGGCTCATTAACAATCTGTGATACGCAGATGACACAATCCTGCTTGCTGAAAGTGAAAATGACTTGAAACACTTACTGATGAAGATTAAATACTACAGTCTGCAGTAGGGATTATACCTGAACATAAAGAAAATGAAAATCCTCACAACTGGACCAATAAACAGCATCACGATCAATGGAGAAAAGACAGGTTATCAAAGATTTAATTCTACTTGGACCCACAATCAATACCCATGGAAGCAGCAGTCAAATCAGACATCGTTTTGCACTGGGCACACTGGCTGCAAAAGACCTTTTTCAAGGGCTGAAGAGTAATATGTCACACTGAAGACTAAGGTGTGTTTAACTCAAGACACCGTATTTTCAATTGTCTCATATGCATATGAAAACTGATCAATGAATAAGGAAGACTGACACCTTTCAATTTTGGTGTTGGTGAATATACTGAAAATACCATTGACTGCTAGAAGAATGAACAAATATGTTCTGGAAGAAGTGCAGCTGGAATGCTCCTTGGAATTGAGAGTGGCCAGACTTTGGCTCACCTGCTTTGGTAATGTTGCCAGAAGGAACTATTCCCCGAAGAAGGGTAGCATGCTCGGTAAAGTGGAGGGTCACTGACACCGTGGCTGCAACAGTGAGCTCGAGTACAGCAAGGCCTGTGAGCGTGACACATGACTGGGCAGCGTTTCACTCTGCTGTACAGGGGGTCGTTATGAGTTGGAGCCGGCTTGGTGGCACCTCACAACAACAATGTTAAATGAAAATATTGGGGAAAACCATATTTTTAGTATGATCCCTATTTTTGACATATTTTTAAACAAAAGAAACTATCAAGCAAAGCAAATAAACAAAATGGCTAAGCTGGAGGCAGGCAAGAAAGGTGTTAGCCTCTTCTTCCTTCGTAGTGTTGGCTGCTGTAGAAGGCTTTTGATGCCCTGTCTCAGGAAGCTTGTCTACATAGATGAATTTACCCATTTAGTAAATTTCTGTAAGACAGCTTTTCCTGTAATGTATCTTTAATTCAGTGATTGCTTAATCCATACCATCTTTGATTTGACGTCTGGAACACTGCACAAAAATCCTTTCTTTGTTACTTTCTGAGCGTGTACATTTAGCACTTTTTCTTCGTTTCTCTAGTAAAGCCCTGAATATTAAGATCTCTCTGAAAACTTTGCCTTTTTATTCTTTCTTACCATAAAAAAAACAAAAACAAAAACAAACCCACTAAACTCACTGCCGTCGGGTTGGATCTAACTCACAGTGACCCCTCCTTGGGTTTCCGAGGTGGTATCACTACAGAAGCAGCCTGCGCAACCTTCCTTCTGAGGAGTGGTTGGTGGGTTTGAACTGCCAGCCTTCTGGTTAGCAGTCAAATGCCACCAGAGCTTCTATTCTTTCTTAGTTTTTTAGAAAATAAAAATCACCTTGGATACTGTAAGTGAAATCATGAAAAATCCACTACCATTGAATTGATTCTGATTCATACTGACCCTATAGGACAGAGTGGAACTTCCCCAAAGGGTTTCCAAGGCTGTAAATCTTTATGGAAGCAGACTGCCTGCCTCATCTTTCTCCCATGGAGCAGCTGGTGGGTTTGAACTGTCAACCTTTTGGTTAGCAGCCAAATGCTTTGACCACTGTGCCACCAAAAAACCAAAAACTAAACTCACTGCCATCGAGTTGATTCCCACTCACAACAACCCTCTTTGGGTTTCCGAGGAGGTAAATCTTTATGGAAGTACATTGCCCAGTCTTCCTTCTGTGGAGTGGCTGGTGGGTTTGAACCACCAATCTTAGCAGTCAAATGCCTTAGGCATTGTGCCACCAGAGCTCCTAAAACTATGGAAAGCAAACAGTAAATTTAAAAAAAGTCACCAAATAGTGTCTCTGGAATTATAGTTCTTAAGTAATCTTTTTAGTAGTTAATTTATAAAACGCATCTCCTATCACAGAACCAGAAACCAATCTTTGGGACGTACCTGCTACTTAGCTTCCTTTCTACACAGAGGTGAAGGTCATGCTGCTCATCACTCCTAAATACTCTTCACTCCCAGATGTCACTCCTGTGCCTATTACAGTTAGGTGAGTGGGTGAAAGAAGAAACTGATTTTCCTCTAATATGTGGAATACTTTAATAACAAAAGTCCATGAGTTAGCCTTTTATGGTATATATGGCAGAGTAGCAAATCTAGATTTAGTTTAATTTATGCAAAAATACAAAAGTTCATTTTATTTTATTCTATTTGGAGATAATGAAACAAAATAAGAACATCTGCTGGCATGTTAAATGTCTTTCTAATTAAATTCAGCAGTTGAATGAATCAATTCATTAGCAACAAGCTTGGTTTATTATCTCATTAATACAGATGGTATTATCATGAAAGGAAGAATAAGAAAACCTCTGAAAGTACATAAACAATGGCAAAGTGACATGGGCACCAGGGAGAATACTATTTGAAGCAAAATGCTAAGAATTTCGCTTTTAAAAGATTAAAACAAAAATCAATTTGCTAACCATGGAAAACAAAAAAACCAAACTCACTGAGTTGATTCCAACTCATATAGCAACCTCCTTTGGGTTTGTGAGGTGGTAAATCTTTATGGAAGTAGACTGCCTAGTCTTCTTTCCATGGAGTGGCTGGTGGGTTTGAACTGCCAGCCTTCTGGTTAGCAGTCAAATGTCTTACATTGCTTTGAGTCAGAATGACAGTGAGTCAGTGGCAGTGAGTTTTTTTTTTTTTTTTTTTAATGATCATCATCAGGGAAAAGCAAGAATAATTATGGAAACAAACCCCCCAAAAAGAGCAATTTAGTAATATCAGATGTGGAGCCAAAAAGTGAAAAACGATGTGTTGATTATGTTGACAGTCATCAAAATGTGATGTTTGCAGTCAGTGAAGTAGGTAACCTCCTTTGAAAATACAAATAATAAGACAAAAATAATTTTCAGGTACCTGATAAGTTCCTTACACAAAACAGTGTATTTTCTTAGATGCTGTCATATAAAGAACATTATAATTCACATTATCCTATGAAAGAAGCATAGAGTTGTTTTGTGCTTTCCAGTTCTAACCATATTTCCCTAATACGATGCAAAGAGAGAAAAGAAAAGAATAGGCTTTCCATATGGTGTGAACAATTTTGTCCAAGAATTATGGTATTAAAACCTCTCAAATAAATACAGGAATAACCTACTCCATATCCCCTTGCTTCAAATTTTGCTAACAGCCTTCCCAGGAGATTGTCTTAAATGGCTAGCTAACACATTCTTTTCCAAGGGTAGCGATATCCTTTTATGGTAGATATGGTAGATTAGCAAAAGTACTCTTTCCAGTTAAGTTTATTTTCCTAACAATACAAGGGATTTTTGTATTTCTATGTATTCGAAAAGACACTTTGGAGATAAATTTGGGGTACTGCAATCATTGAATTTCAAAGTAAAGAACAACTGACAGAAAAGGACAAAATATTTCAAGTCAGAATTATTTCAGAAAATTCATGATCCATGTTTGCCATGCGTATAATTGAAGTTGCCAACGATCAATGGCCATGGAAGCAGCACTGAAGAAATCAAACGACATACTGCACTGGAGAAATCTGCTGTAAAAGATCCCTTTAAAAATTTAAAAAGCAAACATATCACTTTGATGACTAAGATGCACCTGACCCAAGCCATGGCCCTTTCAATCGCCTCACACACATGTGAAAGGTAGACAATGGGAAAGGAAGCCGGAGAAGAACTGATGCATTTGAACTGTGGTGTTGGTGACGAATACTGAATACACTGGGGACTGCCCAACCCCAAACCAAACTAACTGCCATCGAGCCAATTCTGACCGACGGTGGCCTTGTAGGACAGAGTAGAACTGTACCATAGGGTTTCCAAGACTGTAAATCTTTAGGGAAGCAGACTGCTGGGGAGTGGCTGGTGGTTTCAAATGGTCAGCTTTTTTGTTAGCTCAGTACTTTAACCACAGTGCCATTAGCGCTTGTGGACTGCCAGAAGAACAAATCAGTCTTAGAAGCAGCAATGTAAGCTGAATGCTCCTTAGAAGTGAGGATGTCCAAACTTCTCCTCCTCACTTATTTTGGACACCTCATCAGAAAAGACCAGAAAAAACATCATGTTTGGTCAAGTACTGGGTCAGTGCAAAGAGGGAGACACCCTCAGTGAGACGGCCTGATACACTGGCCACAGCAATGGACTCAAACACAGCAATGGCCATGAAGATGGGTCAAGAACGGACAGTGTCCTGTTCTGCTACACAGAAGGTCACCATGTGCTGGAACGACTCAACAGCACCTCACCACCACCACTACCACACACCTACAGTATGAAATAACCTCCTATCCATTTGTTACAAAAATATTTTTTAAAAACCTACTGTGCTACACACCAAGGTAGGAGCAAGGACTAGAAAGAACTTCATGGGTCCTGATCTCAAAGCATAAGTTCAGGGACACGCAAATACAATATATGGCATTTGTTACAAATAAAGGTATGGATGTGCCAAGGCATAGGGAAAGCTCTGGGTAAAGAGAGCACCTAAGTCTGCCAACGCAAGTCTAATAAAATACCAGTTAATTGTCCAAACCAATACCCGTGTGCAAATAGGAGTACATGAGAGGAACAAATGGGAGTTGGGGAGAGCAGGGCGGAGGTGGGGAGAGCAGGGCAGCCACGAGTGCTTCAGGGAGCAATAGTACAAAGGCAGAGACAGCATATTCAGGGAATTAAGAATACTGTTCAGTGACCTGACTCCAGTAAAGAAGCAATCACAACAGTCCAGGTGAGACAGACAGAGGATCTGAATTAGGGCAGTGGTGGTAGAGGAGGAGGAAGAAACCACAGATGCTTATTAGATCAGGCCCACCTGGGTGACCAGAATCTCTTGGCTGCTATCGTTTCCTTGACTTGACCGACCTCTGGCCAGATGAGCCTTACTTATCTGAATTTTGGAACTCCATTTGTTTCTGTTTTACAGGTCGGGCCTGTCCATCAACAAGTGTTAACTTCTGCAGGCTCTGTTTCAATATCCTGGTAGACAGATGTTTAGTTTTCTGGATGACCAGCAATTTTAACTTTCAGACTGTTTGTCTCCAGCTCAAATTTCTGCCTAGTTCTATGGGTTTTGGGGTCTGCGTGCCACTTAGAATTACATGACAAGGTTAACTTGTGTTTTTTGCAATTCTGTATTGTAACTCATTACTATTCCTTGCTAAGTCATGGCTTCCAAAAGAGCCTTGCTTTTACTATATGCTTCTGATACTCACTGCCATTGAGTTGATTCGACTCATAGCAATGCCTCCTTGGGTTTCCGAGGCGGTACCTCTACGGAAGCAGATTGCCCAAGCTGAATTCCAGAATAAAAAGGATGAGTTACTAACTACCAGCAGAAAAGGTTCTTTAAAAAGTATTCCTTTCTAAAAGATGTGTATTTGTCAGTATCCACACGTTAAAACATATCAGCTGTGCACCTAAGAAACAGTTACAAAACAAACAAACATGCTTTCACAGCCTGAGTCATTATCTATTAGGATAGACTTCCTAGCAATTACTTGGCGTTTTCTTATACTTGTTAACAACAGATAAATAAGGATTAGGAAAATTTTTTTTTCAGTAGCTAAAATCAATCAGGTGCTCTCCACTGCCATATTTGATCTCAATACAAATTAGTATCCAGCTAGTATTTCACAGTATAAATAGACATGTGACTTTACATACAACAGCACTTAACACTGCCAGTCGGGAGCCATCCTCACAATCCTTGCTATACTTGAGCCCACTGTTGCAGTTAGGGTCAATCTATCTTAGTTTTTTTTTTTTTTTTTTTAAATGTCACATAAATAAACTTAAGTGACATTAAAAACAAAAAAACCCACCAAAATCCTTCCTAATCATGTTAGCAGAATCCAAGGGGGCACACACACACACAAGTTGGATGGGATGTTGTTGACCACTAAAGATAGCACTGTCTATCCTGCACATCGACTCGATGGCAAATAACAACAACAACAACATCCTGCACATCAGTAGTCCTAAAACTTCAGTGTGCACCTGAAACACCTGGGAAACTCAGTAAAACAGATTATTATTGCTGTCCCCCAGTTGCTGATCCAGCATGTGTGGGATGGGGGATGTGAAGTAGCATTTCTAACAATTTCCCAGGTGATGCTAGTGCTGTTGGGGAACCATGTTTTGAGAACAACTGCAGTACACCAACACAAAGTATGGGTGTAGAGGAGGAGGGGTGTTGTCCCAGTTGTGGTTTAACTCCTTCTAAAAGGCTTACACAACAAATTAGACACTCCAACCTAGCTACACAGTTTAAGAAGTCTTGATCATGGAAAAGATTACATAATATTAATATCTTTGAAAGGAATGAAAATAAGAGAAATGCAACTGTGTTTCATGGCTATGTTAACAGAGATGCTCTGTGGGAGAGCTTTCGATGTTGCAGTTTCATTAGCATTATCCAGTGTTGCTATGGGGACCAACTGGCGAGGAATCATCAGTACACAAGAGAACAGAAGAGGGGAACTGATGAATTAAAACAAGGACTTAAACATTTCTGAGAAAATAAACCAAAGTCATATTGCCCATTTCCTGGTATTTATATAAATTAAGGTAGATATTCTACTTTAACAATGCAATGAAGCCACATATAGATCTCTCCATACTGAGAAGACGCATAGTCCCTCCACGACTCAGTGCCATCGCACTTGAATACAAAGGCCGAAGCACTCTTATTTGAGTAGCATATTTCATGAGTACTTTTCAGACAGGAAACAGAAGCAGGGAGGTATCAAGTGTTCTGCCTAAGATCCAACAGTTTCACTGACAGAGAACATTGTAGGCTCCCAGACTATAGATTTGTTGATTCTACTTTGACAGTCTGTAAGCAGGCAGAATTGTTTTCCCACTGTGGATACTATGGGCATATATGAGTAATGCACCTTTTGGTCATTAAAGAGTTTTTATTTTTCCTCCTTTAGTGTTTCAAGAATACCACAGCTCTCCCTCTGTTCTGGACACAGGAACATGACTGCCATGGAATCATGTTCTGTTCACACACCCTGTTAAGGAAAATGCTTAAAGAGCAGGATCCTATGGTTACAAGGCCACTTTATTCTCAGCTCAGTATTCCACTTGGGTGTCTGGTCTTTCTTCTCCTTAATTGCAATAAATTAACATCTTGCATCGCAAATACGGCTGTAATCCAAAGGAAATGATCACAAGAATGGATGTCTCATTAGCTTGATGTTTTTCAAATAATGAGATAAGAAAAACACAAATACTGGCTCTTTGTAGTTCAGTGAAATGTTCCAGTGAACTGTTCATATATTTGTGCATCAATGTACAAATAGTTATGTAAGCTCACAGGTATACATGGCGTTTAGAAGTTGGCTACCCAAAGCTGAGCCAGTTTTACAAGTTACTGGTAATTTAAGTGCCCTGATTTGAGGGCTATTGAGAAGGCCTCCATTCCTCAAAAACACATCCTGGTTTTTGATGCACAAAATCATATCATTACTGATCCATTCCTTTGCATTACATAGTGCCCTCTGCAGTGAGCAGTCTTTAAAAATGCAAGCTATTACTGAAAGAAATACCTTGTGCTAGTAACAACCTCAGCATGAATTTTACCAGATCATTTGCAAAGGAATTCAGTAAATGAATCAATCAACACATACACCTTGTTTGCCCTGCACTGAGCTAAGCACAATGGATCACAGAAAGAAAAACTAAATAAGTATGGGGAACTTCCAGTCTAACTCATGAAACAAAACAAACACAGAAAACAAAAATGTAAACAATACTTCATTGCATGCCAAGTAATTTAATATACTAGAAAGTAATATTTCTCAAACTATTTTTAAGTGATTGAACTTTTTTCCAAATGATCTAACCCAATATCCCAATATGCCAAACCAATAAAAGCAGAGCTTCCTTGGTTAAAGATGGGTGGAAAAGACACCAAGGAAGCTCTCTGCTGTGCCTACTCCTCATCCCCACTGGGGCTCCCTGGGACCTGAGGAATTTGAGACTACATTTGAAATATCATTAAGTTTAGCACAAACTAGACGTTTCTTTCTAGCTGGTAATTCTAATAAGACATATCATGGTGGGAGCAAAAACTATCAAAGGATGCTTTTTTATATTTTATGGAATTCAAACATTGTCACCATTCTCTTTTCCTAATTCTACAACCATCCCAAAGTTCTTTAGTTTAAAAGGAAATGCAGTGACAATAGGATTCAAACCCAGCACATATAACTCCCACAAATCAGTGAGAAAAAGGCAAATAACCCAACATTAAGAAACAACTGGACAAAATATAGAAACAGGTAGCTCTCACAATAGGAAACTAGATTGACCAAAAAGCACAGAAAAAGATATTACCTTCCCAAGTAAACAAGGAGATGTTGTATGTGTGTGTTTTATATAAAAGGAAGTAACACAACCATCTCAAGGGGCCAGAGGTGGGTAGGTAACAAGGGGGTCACTGTACTAACTTGGAAACAAGGTGTTAATGGCTGCACAAGACGACAATGGGAAAGGAAAGCAGCAATGGAAGTTAAAGAGGAAGGGAAGTACTATTGTTAGGCTTTAGAAAGGAAGTGAAAAAGAGGTCTAACTAAAACAAAAGTGAAAAGAAGCCGTTATACAAGCTCATATGCATTCTCCACTGCCTCCAATCCTCCTTTCTCCTGAAAGTGGTGTCTGTGGATTTGGGTAAGTAAGCACGAAGCGCTCTGCTGGGAGTCAGGGGACAACAAAGGAAGAGAGAAGTTTTCTCCCCAAAGAAGAGAAGGTGAATGTTTCAGTTTGAGATGCTCTGGACACCGTCTGTCTGAAGATGTCCACCATGGCTGTGGAACTGAGCGTCTCCCTTGTACTGACCTGGAATGGACATCAGAGTGAGACCTAAGAAGCTGTAACCACACAGAGCCCAAGTTCTTCCTCACTTCCTTCCCTCTGCCTACTCCTCCTTCTTGTCTTTTCCTGCCCTTCTTTTTAAAAGCCCCAATAAGGGAGAAGGGTGGTTGGGGCTTCAGCTGGCAGTATCTCCCACCTCTACCAAGCTGCACCGCCCTCAAAAGAACCTCTGGATCTGAAAACGATGTATGGACTGACTGCTGTCACCATCTTGGGTGGGGGTGGAGGTGCAGGGAAAATTAAAGGAGGCATTTATTACTTGAAAGACTATGAGCCAAAGTGATTGGGAGAACAGTGGTCACTAACAAACCAGAAAGCCAGCAAGAGTTTCTGAACAGAGGGCTAGCAAACAGAATATGTGTGAGCAAAAAATTCTGTTTTTGACATGGCAAACAGAAACACTTATTCATAAGACACATAATTTGTGCTCCTCTGTGCCAGTCCCTAGGTATTCAAAGCAGAAATGAAATAACAGGATTGTACCACTTTTCCTAGTCAACAGAGGATGGAACACATCACAATTCATTTGTCTAAAGGGGTTATAACTGCCTTGTAAAAGTTTTTTTCTAATCATATAAATAATCACATAAAGCTTTAAACTATTAAATTATAAAAATTATACTTAATGCAGAGATCAAGATTGTAAATAGAAAGTATAGGTTAATGGTTTATGAAACATACCAGCTAGTCACATGATCATAAATTCTAGGTACTTTACTAAAATTGCACAACTAATAGCGTAATGCCTAAAGTACCTGACTGCTAACCAGAAGGCTGGTGGTTCAAACCCACCAGCCACTCATCGGAAGGAAGGTTGGGCAATCTACTTCCGAAGTGATACCACCCCGGAAACCCAAGGAGGGGTCACCATGAGTCCAGTCCAACTCGACGGCACATAACAACAACAACAACAACAACAAATGACATCAAAAGGAGATCTTCAGTAATCTTACTAGACAGAGGAAATAAAGAACTGGTTAGGCAAAATATATTTCTTCTTCTTCTTCTTTTTTATTTTTTACTTTTTTTCTCTCCCCTTCTCTCTGTATTTATAAATTTCTGCCTACTAATTTCAGTTTCAATTCTAAAGAAGTAAAAGTCACTGGTAACCAGAGAATGTCAATGGGTCCACCTTGTTAAACAGAAGTATGTTATAATCTAAAATGACAACAACAAGAAAAAACATTTCAAATCTCATTAGGTTACATAAGCAGAGAATCTAGGAAGGAGAACTTCTGCTTGTTAGGAGAAATATGAGTGAACATGTCAGAAATATAAATACTCATATATTGCAATCATGTTTAATATCTCATTCATCGTTATAGGACAAACAGCTTATCTGTATAATCAAAAAGCAGTGCTTTTAACAGTACAAATGTTTCAAAAGCTGCATTTGGGGATCTAATTTATTAGATTGTGCTAAATTTCTAACATGGAAAGTGGGTGATTGTTAGTGAAAGAGTATTTGTAGAATTTTTATAAGGCACTAAAATTCAAGCTATTGATTGTAGCACAGACAATATTCTAGCTTCCCATTCTAAAACTTACTGCCAATTATGCAACATGGGTGCTCATTAATACCAACTCCCCAAGGAAGAAAGGAGATTATAGAGTAAAATTTTTAGAGGCTATCAGAGACCCAGGAGGGTACCTAACAGACTCAACCTCTGAACACAAGAAAAACACGAAGGTACAGGAAGGTTCAGATGGTACCCGTTCAGGTTAGAACATGAGTCTAGCATAGTCAAGGAACACTCACTGCTGTAGAGTCAATTCCAACTCATAGAGACCCTAGAGGACAGAGCAGAATAGCCCATAGGCTTCCTAGGCTGTAATTTTACAGAAGCAGACTGCCCTATCTTTCTCCCATGCAATGGCTGGTCGGTTCAAACCACTGACCTTTTGGTTAGAGCTCAGTGTTTAACCACTGCACTACCAGGGCTTCTTTAATCCAGGAGTAGTTCCTGAAAATAGCCGTTAAGAATAGATTTCAAGAGAATATTTGTTACATATATACTTGGGAGCTCTGGTAGCATAGTGGCTAAGACACTTGCCTGCTAACCAGACGGCTGGCGGTTCAAACCCACCAGCCACTCCTCAGAAGGAAGGTTGGGCAATCCTACTTCCGTAGTGATACTGCCTCGGAAACCCAAGGAGGGGTTGCTATGAGTCGGGTTTGACTCGACAGCACATAACAACAACAACAACATATGCTAAAGCAAAGGGCTATCACTGCTGTGTGTCTTCTGATATGCTATCATGTTGGAAATAACAGCAAGTAAATAAAAAAGCGTTGAAAAAGAAGAAAATAGATGGAAAACACACACTTCACTGATTTCAAAATTTACTAGAAAGCTACAGTGATCAACACAGCATGGTACTGGAATTAAGAATAGAGCAATATAGATCAAAAGAAAAGAACTGAGAGTCCAGAAATAAATACACTCATGGTTAGATGAGTTTTGATAAGGATGCCAAGACAATTCAGTAGGGGAAAGATGGTGCTGATATGGTGTTGAAACAACTAGACAGCCATATGCAAAAGAATAAAGTTGGACCACTTCCTTACAGTACACACAAAAATTAACTAAAAATGGATTATAAACCTAAAATTAAGAGCTAAAACTGTAGGACCCTTAAAAGAAAAAATAGGAATAAGTTTTTGTGACCTTGGGTTAGGCAAAAGCCTTCTCAGGTATGACACCAAGAGCAAAAGTAACAAATACACACACACACACACACACACACACGTTGTTATCAGGTGCTGTCAAGTCCGTTTGACTCATAGTAACCCTGTGTATAACAGAACATAACACTGCCCAATCCTGCAACATCCTCAGAATCGTTGCTATTCATGATCCCATCACTAAAGCCATTGAGCAAGACCAATGACTTATTCATTGCAAATACTTTTCAACACCACAAATGGCAGCTATACACATGGACTTCACCAGATGGAGTATAAAGGAATCAGAATGACCACATCTCTGGCAATAGGTGATGGAAAAGCTCAATATCTTCAGCCAAAACAAGGCCAGGAGCTGATTGTGGAACAGACCATCAAATGCTCATATGCAAGTTCAAACTGAAGCTGTATACAATTAAAACAAGTCCACGAGAGCCAAATTATGACCTTGATTATATTCATCCTGAATTTAGAGTTCTAAAGAATAGATTTGATGCATTGAACACCAATGAATGAAAACCAGAGGAATTGTGGGATGACATCAAGAACATCATCCATGAGGAAAGCAAAAGGTCATTAAAAAGACAAGAAAGGAAGAAAAGATCAAAATGGATGTCAGAAGGCACTATGAAACTTGCCCTTGCATGGAGAGTAGCTAAAGCAAATGGAAGAATTGACAAGATAAAAGAGCTGAACAGAAGATTTCAAAGAGCACCTCAAGAAGACAAAGTCAATAATCATAATGAACTGTGCAAAGACCTGGAGTTAGAATACCAAAAGGGAAGAACATTCTCGGCATTTCTCAAGCTGAAAGAACTGTAGAAAAAATTGAAGCGTCGAGTTGCAATACTGAAGATTCTATGGGCAATATATTGAATGAAGCTGGAAACATCAAAAGAAGATGGAAGGAATATATAGAGTCACTGTACCAAAAAAGAATTGGTCAATGTTCATCCATTTCAGAAGATGGAATATGATCAAGAATCAATGGTGCCGAAGGAAGAAGTTGAGGCTGCACTGAAAGAACTGGCAAAAAACAAGGCTCTGGAAATTGACGGAATAGCTATTGAGATGTTTCAACAAATGGTTGCTGCTTTGAAGGTACTCACTCAGCTATGCCAAGAGATTTCGAAAACAACTACCTGGTCAACTGATTGGAAGAGATCCATTATTTGTACCCATTCCAAAGAAAGGTGATCCCACAGAATGTGGATATTATCAAACAATATCATTAATATCACATGCAAGTAAAATCTTACTGAAGATAATTAAAAAATAGTTGCAGCAGTATATTGACAGAGAACTTCCAGAAATGCAAGCTGGATTCAGAAGAGGGCGTGGAATGAGGGATGTTATTGCTGATGTCAGATGATCTTAGCTGAAAGCAAAGAATACCAAAAAGATGTTTACTCATGTTTTACTGACAATGCAAAAGCATTCGATAGTGTGGATCATAACAAATTATGAATAACATTGAGAAGAAGAGGAATTCCAGAACACTTGATTCTACTCATGCGGAACCTGCACATAGATCAAGAAGCTGTCGTTCAAACAGAACAAGGGGATACTGCATGGTTCAAAATCAAGAAGGGAGTGTGTCAGGGTTGTTTCCTTTCACCATACTTATTCAACTTGTATGCTGAGCAAATAATCCGAGAAGCTGGACTATATGAAGAAGAACGTGGCATCGGGATTGGTGGAAGACTCATTAACAACCTGTGATACGCAGGTGAAACAACTTTGCCTGTTGAATGTGAGGATGACTTGAAGCATTTACTGAAGAAGACTGAAGAATACAGTCTGCAGTATGGACCTTACAACTGGCCCAATAAACAGCTTCACGATGGATGGAGAAAAGATTGAAGTTGTCAAGGACTTCATATCACTTGGTTCTACAACTAACACCAATGGAAGCAGCAGTCAAGACATCAGACAATGCATTGCATTGGGTAAATCTGCTGTAAAAAACCTCTTTGGAGTGAAGAAGAGCAAAGATGTCTCCTTGTAGACTAAGGTGGGAGCTCTGGTAGCATAGTGGCTAAGGCACTTGACTGCTAACCAGAAGGCTGGCGGTTCAAACCCACCAGCCACTCCTCGGAAGGAAGGTTGGGCAATCCTACTTCCGCAGTGATACTGCCTCGGAAACTCAAGGAGGGGTCGCTATGAGTCAGGGCTGACTCGACGGCACATAACAACAACAACAACAACAACACAAGCCATGGTATTTTTAATTGCCTCTTATACATGTGAGAGCTGGATAATGAATAAGGAAGACAGAAGAAGAGTTGATGTTTTTGAGTTGTGTTGGAGAAGAATGTTAAGACTACCATGGACTGCTAAAAGGAGTAACAAATCTGTCCTGGAAGAAGTGTAGCCAGAATGCTCCTTGGAAGCAAGAATGGCCAGATTTCATCCCACCTACTTTGGTCATGTTGTCAGAAGGAACTATTTTCTGGAGAAGGCTATCATGCTTGGTGAAGTAGAGGGTCAAGGAAAAAGGGGTAGGCCCTCCACGAGATGGACTGGCACAGTGGCCGCAATGATAGGCCCAGGTGTAGCCTGCACAGGACCAGGCTGTGTTTCATTCTGCTGTGCATAGGGTTGTTACGAGTTGGAGACAACTCAACAGCACCTAACAACTGGAGAGGAACACTTGAAAATCCAGAACATTAGCCTATATGAAATTTAACTGTTAATCTGCAAACTCTCAGACCTCTGTGTCCCAAGTCTTCAAAATGAACACGTCCTATTGGATTGTATGGGGTTTCTTTAGTTGTTCAGTGGATACATAGTTCCTTTTCTTTTAGTGCATGTTCTGTTTGTCTTTCCCTGAGATTTTATTCCCAATTACTCTGACTCCCAACCCTGTTTTAATTTCCCAGATCTCATTATCCACTTTTAAAATCCTCTGTCCAGCTTTTAATATATCAAAATTATGGGACAAAATCTTTGAAACTACTTTCAGTCAAGGGGAGAAAAGGAGATTTTGTTTTTTCCTTTTCTCTTTTTGTGGAAGTCCTTGGATACTGCAGCTCCTTTCACCAAGGGAGCTAATGCAAGAAAGGAGCAGAATATGGGAAATTGATACCAATTTTCTTTCCTAATGAAGTGGAAATGAATATCTTGTCTGTTTTTTGAAATAACAGACTCGATTCCCCCCAAAAATTATCTATTTGAAGGAAGTATACTTGATATTAGCCAACTATACATAAAAGAAGTTGTGTGCACTTACTTCAAAGATTCTATGAATTAAGAAAGTAAGGCTGGTGTTCAAAACCACCAGCCAATCCTCGGCAGGAAGGTTGGGCAATCTACTTCCGTAGTGATACCGCCTCAAAAACTCAAGGAGCGGTTACTATGAGTCGGGTCAAACTCGACATCACATAACAACAACAACAACAACATTGCCTTGATATGAACATAGAACGTAAAGTACCATCATGCTGGGATGTTTGCTTACTTTCAGAAATAAAGAGAGATGTTACTCATTTTTCAAAAATAAACTAAAGAAAAGCACCAAAAACATTCATAAGTAGTAAAATAATCCATCATGTTAGTAAGTTATAAAAATGAAAAATAAATTAGGGGAGTGCGGAGATGGAAAGAGCCAAAAAACTATCTGAGAAACTGCAATCTATCATTAGGACCAGATGGCATTCAGCAGAGACCTCAGAGGTAGCTGAGCTGTTCACAGAACATGCAGCTTATCATTAAAAAGAAGTCCTACAGCAGGTACCACAGAGGAAGATGAAACACCTCTGGAATCTGGATAAAGGTGACCTTGGATGTATCAGTTGTACTAAACCAGGATAAATGATTTGCAGTAGATATGTACATAAGTGTTTAATAAGAGAATTTTACGATAAACTGGCATTTCCCCTTTCTGGTTTATAAGACTAAACTTACTTCAATTAATGCACTAACATTTTAAAAAGGTTTTATTACATACAATCACCCCCCAAAAAATGACTGAGGGTCTTTGAAAATTCTTAGATTTGTACAAAATCTGTAGCTTAACAATCTAGTAGACCCGTTACGGACCCAAACAAAAAAACAAACAAAAAACAGAAC
Organism: Orycteropus afer afer; assembly: GCF_000298275.1. Taxonomy (NCBI): domain Eukaryota; kingdom Metazoa; phylum Chordata; class Mammalia; order Tubulidentata; family Orycteropodidae; genus Orycteropus; species Orycteropus afer. The sequence continues at coordinate 5,894,133 of NW_006921594.1, forward strand.
TGCAGATGTATATATTGCATTTTAGGGGCCCTGGATCTCTGTGGCATAGTGCCTAAGGCATTTGACTGCGAACCAGAAGGTTGGCAGTTCACACCCACCAGCCACTCCTCGGAAAGCAGGTTGGGCAATCTAGTTCCGTAGTGATACTGCCTTCGAAACCAAAGGAGGAGTCGCTATGAGTTGGGTCCGACCCAATGGCAGTGAGTTTGGCTTTTGGTGTTTGGAGGCACAATGGTTAAGCATTTGGCCACTCACCGCACGACCTGTGGTTTAAACCCACTAGCAGCTCCATGGCCGAAAAGAGCTAGGGATTTGCTTCCATAAAAATAACAGACTAAGCAATCCTATAGGGGCAGTTTTACTCAGTCACAGGGTTGTTATGAGTTGGAATTGACTTGATGGCTCACAACAACAACATGGCCACTTTTATCCTGGAAAAAAATCAACTGTGAAATTTCTTAGAAATAATTACGCAAAACATGACTTTAAAAATTATTTCCATCTAGAAAATGTAAGTCTAGGTTTTCACATGACAAATTCAAATGTCCACTCAGTGAACAGACTTAACCTGCAATCTGTGCCTCTTAGATGATTCTTGCGATGTAGGAATCACACCTGTGAGGAGGCTGTAAGTAAGAGAGAAAAAGAAATCCTTCCGCTGTCTGTGTGGTTGAGCAGCAGTGGGGTATTACATTAGTGGGGCCAGGCAATGGGAAGTCTTGAATAAGGAGTGCTTTCTTTTTTGGCTTTTTCCTGTGGGCACTGAGAAATCATGGCTGGTTTTTGGACTGAAGGGTGGCATGATGAGTTACACATTTTAGAGACTTACTCAATTTGTAATGCATAAGGGCCATGTTCTATTAACAAGTCACTGAACTACCTTCCCTGCCTTGGTGTCTAGCCTTACCTTAAGACTGCCAGAAGGATGTTTCTATGCAACAAATCTGATTTGTAATACTCAAGTGAAACACACCCCATCATGCATGGGATGATCCAAGTTCTTTTCTATGACAAAGTCCTGTTTGATGCAGCTCTTGCCCACTTCTCTAGCCTTTTCTCAAACACCACCACTTCTTTTTAGGCTTTGGTAACCTGCAGGGGTAGGGCATCTCCAAGCCTTGCCTCACGCAGTTTCCTCTGTCATGAAGGCCTACCCCATCCAAGACCTCTGCCTGGGTATTTCCTTCTTGTGAGGTCTACCCTGACCTTCTAGACAGGTTAGTAGCAAAGAGTATGGAGTTCTTTAGCCACTTCAATGTGATCCTTTTATTGCATTTTTGCATTATCTTCCTGTACTAGACACAGGGCTCCTTCAGCACAGGAACTTGGTCTTGTTCTTTTTGATGCCTTTAGGGCCGAGCACATAATTTGTGCTAAAGAAATGCTTGCTGAAACTGAGAGCCTGAGAAGACCAAAAGTGTCCCTTGCTCTGGAAAACTGTCTATGGGCACTCTTAGCTTCTAATTGAGGAGACTGTGCTAACAGCTTTCAGAGTGCACTTGGCTGGATGGAAAACAAAGACCCAAATCTATGAAACATCCTTAGCCATACTATGTATGGGTTTTAAAGCACTGGATATTTCTTAATTTTTAGTGATTAAATCTGGTATTTTGTTCCATTTTATGTCATACTACTCTCAAAGTCTGAATCTTTAAGCAGAGTTTCTGAAACATCGCTGGTGGGCATCTTGCTCTCTTTTTGCATTGCTGTTTTTATGCTCACTGATAGTCTAGGCTTGTTATTGTTGTTAGCTGCCATCCAGTCAGCCTCTGACCCATGGAGACCCCTGTACAAGAGAGTAAAGTGCTGCCCAATCCCACACCATCCCCACGATCAGTTCCAGACAGGACTGATCGACAGAGTTGTCATTTGGTGATTTCCTAAAGTAGGTCCCCAGGCCTTTCTTCCTAGTCTCTCTTAGGCTGGAAGTTCCACTGAAACCTGTCTACCATGGGTGACCCTGCTGGTATTTGTAATACTGGTGGCATAGCTGCCAGCATCATGGCAACACGCAAGCCACCACAGTATCACAAACCGACAGATGGGTGGTGGCAACCTGGACTAGGGTGGGCCCTAAATCCAGTAAGAAACAGAAAAGGAGAAGACAGAGACATAGGGGAGAAGGCCATGTGAAGATGAAGGCAGAGAATGGACCGAAGCCGCCAATAACCAAGGAACGCCCACTGCCACCAGATGCTGCAAGAAGTAAGGAAGGATTCTCCTTAAGAGACTTTGGAAGAAGCATGACCCTGCTGACATTCTGATTTAGGGTTTCAGACTTCCAAAACTGTGAGAGAAAAAATTTCTGTTGTTTTAAGTCATAATTTGTTATGGAGTCTGTTTTGGCTATCTAGTGCCACCCTGACAGGAATATACCACGAATGGGATGGCTTAACCAATACGAGTTTATTCTCTTACAGCTCGGGAGGCTAGAAGTCCGAGTTCCAAGTGCCAGGCTCTAGGGGCTGGGTGAAAGCCCCTCGACCTTGGACTTCAGCTCTGCTTCTTGCTCCCGGCCCACTGAAGCTAGAGGTATCTCTTCACTCAGGCAGCTACTGGTTGATCAGGCTAACAAGCCCAAGGTCGACAAATAAAATGGCACAGTTCCAGTGTTACCAAACCACATGGCAGGCTGCTGAACAATGACATGACTACCTGCAGGGTCCAAGTGTGCCATAAGCTAGAGACCATTTCCAAAGCTGTTTCTTATATATGGCAAGCAGACCACATACCCAACGGCAGCTACTCAGCTGCTCTCAGTAGATTCCACTGTGGAGTTGATTACCAGTCTCATCATGGGGAATACTACATCCAGCTGCCCTGCCACTCAACTAGGCCTAGTTAAGTTGACACACAAACTTAACCACCAGAGTCCTAGGAAACTAATATACTATGTATCAGTTGAACTACTAGAATTAAAATTTGCCTCTCTAAAAGTGGGTAATAGGATTTGCCTGGATAACTATACTACGAATAGGAACTCTGGTGGCATAGCGCTTAAGGCATTTGACTGCTAACCAGAAGGCTGGCAGTTCAAACCCACCAGCCACTCCTCGGAAGGAAGGTTGGGCAATCTCATCTGTAGTGATGCTACCTGGGAAACCCAAGGAGGGATCGTCTGGGAAACCCAAGGAGGGATCGTTATGAGTCAGATCCGACTCGATGGCAGTGGGTGGTGGGTGTAATATGATTAAGGTTACAGAGAAGTGTATATAGCTAATTTAGCCTAGGGTTTAGGAATGACTTTACTTAAAAAGTGATATTTAAGCTGCAAGATGAAGTATAACTTCACCAAAACGTGAAATGGGGAGGTACAAATTTATAATTAGGGTTACAGAATTTATGAAGTATAACTTATGAAGATATAACTTTTTCCAAAATAAATTGCCTATCAGCAGATGACTATGTGCTTAAATTTCTACAAGTATGAGTGAATTTCATAGCAGGTTCCAAGGATCAGCCAATATTGATAGTCATATTTGATAACTACCCACCCATAAAATTCATTCAGAAGCTGATTCATCAATGCATTACCTCAAGGGGTAGCAAATATGTAAGTTCAGGAAATGATAGAACAGGTTGTCTCACTTGTAATAATAATAATCCAGCTGTCTCACTTGTAATACAGCTTCCTCTATCCGTCTACTTTGAAACCACATTTAACTTAAGCAGGAATCCTAAAGAATGGAGATTTCCCAGTTGGCTCTGAATACTGCTAACTAGAAGTGAATACCAATGGCACCATTAATCATTTCTAAGCTGTTCAAAAAATCTCTCATTTAAAAAGTTCCTCTACACCACCCTTCATGTTGTAAGAAGGGACCATTCCCTGGAGAAGGATGTCATGCTTGGTAGGGTGGAGGGTCGACGAAAGAGGGGGAGGCCTTCAAGGAGATGGATTGATACGGTGGCTGCGATGATGGGCTCAAGTATAGCAGGGATTGTGGGGCTGGTGTGGGATTGGGCAGCGTTTTGTTCTGCTGTGCATGGGGTCGCTATGAGTCGGAAATGACTCGACGACACTTAACAACAAAAACAACACCACCACCACCCGAGGTGCAGATTTTACACCAGAGAGATGTCTGTATTCATCCTTTCATTAATCAACTCTGACATTTCTGACAATGATTCCACACATAGACAGTTACAAAAATAAAGAACAACTAACCTGAATTCTTGAAGTCATTGCAAGCTGATAGAGGAATGTGGATTAAATTTTTATAACATTAAATAATGCATTACATGGTTAACTGACTTAATAAGACACACAGGCTTGAGCCAGGGAAGGGCCGGGTAGAAACTGGTTACCTAGGCACATTTTCCTTTTTTTATTGTTTGATGTTCAAATCCTAATTCAGACTGAGGAAGGGTGAGGAGTTTAGTGAACATATTAGCAAAAGAAAAAAACAAAAGACGCTGATTTGAAGAGCAAATGTTCTCATTTTGTGCTAAAGTGGTAGGTTTTGTTTATACAAATCTTTATTTCAATGACATCATGGACATTTGTAAAAGAATTCTGGCTTCCTGAATATAAACCCAACCTACTGTCAGTGAGCAGATTCCGACTTATGGCAACCCTACAGGATGGAGCAGAACTGCCCCAAAGGCTTTCTAAGACTAATTTTTACAGAAGTAGACTGTCTAATCTTTCTCTCTAGGAATGGCTGGTGGGTTCGAACCACCAACCTTTTGGTTAGCAGCCAAATGCTTTAACCACTGCACCACCAGAGCTGCTCCTCAAAGGATGTCATACCTCCCTGAGGCAGAACGGTCCTTAGGTTTGCTATGTTTGGTTTCACCCTGTGCTAATTTCACTCTAGTATCCTGTACTTACTTTCTTCCCACTAAGGGCAAGAAATAAAACAGGAAAGTTAGAAAGATGAACAACAATAGTTGTTATTATAGACCCAACATGAATGATCTCTTCTTGGAGATGTTTACAGATAGAACTTCTTGGGATGTGTAAGTCCTTACAAATACCATCTGTTTGAGAGGGAGATGAACCTGATTAGCATTTCCCAAATCAAATTCCATGGAACACCAGCATCCCATGAAATTTGACTAGGTGCTATCTGAGAAAATGCTAGTGTGCTCAAATATTTAGGAAACTGTATACAACATTTATACGTGAAGTGGCCAGGGAAAACCTTATGAATAGCAAAGAAACACTGTTTGGTACATTACCACGCACCTTTAGGAATAGTTCGTTTAGGCTAAAAGGCTCTCAAA